>NW_020956598.1:121149-207037 GCF_003031625.1 Empidonax traillii
TCATTGCAACTTAATTTACATTCACATAGGCTGAAGGGCCAAAAGAATACAGATACGTAACATTTCCATTATTCTGTGGGATTTTTGAGGATTCTGAAATGTGACTAAAACCTCTTGTTTCAGCTTGATTTACAGCTATGGAAATTGTTTCCTTCTGTATAATTAGAAAATATTCTAAATCAGGCCAGATAAAAATTTTTATTGCATTTTGTTACTGAATGGTTGACTGATAATCTCAGAACTCAAAAAACAGCCTTTTACTAGTGACATTGCTAGGGGAACTTATCTAGTGTGTTTGTGATTTTTCTCTTTGTGAAGTCATTCAGGTGCACAACAAATAACATACTTATGTTACTAAAAATGGCCTCCAAATTTAACAGAATGAGAAAAGCTGACTGGAATTCCATAGAATCTCAGTAGAATTCAGTAGAAACCATGAAAATATATTTGGGATTGTATGGCTTATCTTTATGTAAACATTGTTAAAAAGGGTCCTGTTTTAAATGAATGCTAGTCCTAAACTGGCTAATGTGGATAATTTGTGGGTTTGCTAATTTCATTATTTAATAACAATTTAAATACTACAATCCTTAAAACGTTTAATGAAGATGAAATGAAACCTTTCCTGTTGGTATAGCCAGTGCCCTCCATTTTCAATATCATTACAGTTTTTAATCCTGAGATTTGCAGAAGTAGTAATCTACTTATAATCAGCACACAGCACAGTGGATAGTGGAGCAATAGAGCTCTACATATTTAGAAATAAAATGTAGAAGGAAAGAAAGCCTCTAGGAAAAGAACACCTCCAGTAAGAGCATCACATTTATGTGTTTGTTTTCATTTGGTACAGCATTCATGTTAACATTCATTCACAGGGAAGACTGCCTACATCACTCACAGTCGGAAATGAAGAGCTAAACATGATTCTTTTGAGTCTTGTTCAAAAAATATTTAGAAAGCACAAGACACCTGGATGGTGAGGTGAGCAAAGATCCCCACATGCTGTTAGCTCACAGTTCAGTGTGATATAAGAGTGCAGTTGTTCCTTTTTACCCCCACTGATGACGCTGTACCTTGAACTGACAGACAGCTGAGACACCAGTTGGATTCCTGGCAAACTCGGTGTTACCCTCTCTGCTACGACACCCCGTCATTTCAACAGCCCTAACAATAATTTGATTATATGATGTTCCCTCAAATCTCTTTTAAATGAAATTCCTGCATTATCTCTGCATCTGTTTCATTGTTTCATCGTAACATTTATGATTTTGCTTCAGAGGTTTAAGGAGTTACCTTTATAAGCTATAATTTCTTTAGGTACCATTTTTACCAATGACGGATATTCTATAACATGGTGAGAGAATGTATAAGAACCATAAAGTGACATCACAGAATGGTTTGGGTTGGAAAGGACCTTAAAGATCACCTCATTCCAACCTCCCTGCCGTGGGCACCTTCCACCAGATCACATTGCTCCAAGCCCCACCCAGCCTGGCTTTGAACACTTCCAGGGATGGAGCATTGTCTGGGCAGCCTGTTCCAGTGCCTCACCACTCTCACAGTAAAAAATTTCTTATATCTAATCTAAGCCTGCCCTCTTTCAGTACAAGAAACCTAAGACAGATATATATGTATTTTGCATATAGTAAGGAGACATTAATGATTACAATATATTCTCTGATCAATTTAATTATCTACTTATCAGTGCACATGGATAACAGAGATCAGAGGAAAGAAAACAGATGCTTTACTGTAGCTGTACTTCACAGGGATTTTGTCCACAGCCACCTGAAATGATGAGGCTACAAATCCTCCCAGAGAGGCACAGGGACAGCTCAGTCTCTCCCCTAATAGATGCAGAGCATATTCCACCTCCCTGATCTTGGCTCATCTCAGCCCACTCAGGAGCCCCTGATGCCTCTGCACCACAGGACTGTCCTTGGCTGAGCAGCTGGTTTATGGAGCAGCTGTACCTTGTGGAGGATTCCAGCTTACTAGAAGCTGGCACAGGGAGTACTTCCCACTTGCTCAGATGAATATATTTTAAGAGAAATCATACATTTTCCAAGTCTTGATTCATGGCTGAAGCAGACTGCAGAAAGGAATTGACTCAAACAAAGTGACATTGTTTCCATGAATGCTACTTCAATCATGCTATTTGTTTTAGCATGCAACTAATTGTTTTCAATTAACTTAAGACACTTAAAGGAAAATACGAGCAGACTGTAGCAATAGCAAACAGCAGTTTCAAAACACAGGTCTGGACTTTAAAAATAGTTTTGTTCCATGTATGCATTTGACCCTAATCTTTCTTGTCTGAACATGTCAAAGCATCAGAAGATAAAAAAATGAAAGCTGAAATTCCATTACATTTGCAGTATTAAATGGCAATGAAAAAAAAAAAAAAAAAAGGAGCTCAAAGATACAGATTAAAAGATGCAATTGCTTTTCCTTTGGGCACGTGGCAGTAACATGTGCACTGAGAAATGAGTTGACCTTATCCAAAATTATGTATGTGACCAAGCAGTAATTAATTGAATAGCAATGTTTCAGAGCTCCACAGGAACATCAAGGACAGTAACATTATATGCTCAAAATCATAGTAACTTGGAAAAATCATGAAATATTATCTCCAAAAAAATATTTTGTAAGGATTTTTTTCTCTTTTTTACTTACTCCATCACTCTTATTTTATTAGCTCTAGTTACTCAGGAAAGCAATGTTTGTATATGCATGTGTGTATAAGTAAAAATGTATTTCTATAAAATGCAACTTTTACATATACCTTGGTATTCATGTATGTGTATATACATAAAAATAAACAAAATTGTTCTAGGTATTGGGAATCATCTGGAGAATGCCAGTGGATAATTAAATGATTGCTAGACAGTGACCCTGGGCTGCTGGAGATACAATTTACCAGGGTCACTAGGGATTGCTCCTCCTCCTGGGGTTGGGTAGCCCAGCCAGGATAAGCCACCAATCTGTCTCCAGGGACCTTCCTTAACATTGAATCTTTCTGGAAACTGCTTTCAAGGTCAAACAAAATTCAGTTGCAATGAGTGCTAAGTACTTGATTTCCTGTCAAGTGGGAAAGCTGGATTCTCATAAAGACAAAAAAGAAACTTTATTATTACAAGCCAGCACCTGCCTCTGAAATATTCACTTCTGAAGACATTATCCCAAGAGATTCTGACAGTTTCCTGAAATACTGGCACCAGAGATTCAATCATCGCTTTGTCTAGCAAAGGTTCTGCTGTGCTTTTAAACCAGGAGGTGTGGAAGGTGTTTTCCTCTGACTTAGTAGTTGTTATCTGTAGATAGCAGCAAGTTGGAAAGAGACTAAACTATTTTAGAAATGCATGCAATAAATAATAATGTTTTCCATGGTTGTAACAAGGCTCAAGGACAAAATCTAAACAGCAAGACTGGTGTTTTAATGGCTAAAAATATGTTTTCAATCTACACTGGGAGATAGGAAATGCTGGCACACAAAAAGCTACATGCAAAATCATGAGAAAAACTGCTGCTCTTTCAGTCTCACTGTCAAGATAGTTATGAGAAATATTTTGTGCTCTAAATCGTTTGAAATCAAGGAAATCCTGGTGCTCTGCAAACATGAATGTATCCTCAGAATTTGCTTTAATAGAACCACAGAAGCTGCTGAGCTGGAAGGGACCCACAAAGATCATCAAGTCCAACTCCTGACGATGCACAGGACCATTTCCAAGAGTCACACCATGTGCCTGAGGGTATGAACCAAATGCTTTTTGAGCTCTGTCAGGCTTGGTGCTGTGACCACTTCCCTGGGGAACTTGTTCCAGCACCCAACCACCCTCTGGGTGAAGAACCTTTTCCTAATACCCAACGTAAACCTTCCCTGACACAATTTCAGGCCATTTCCTCGGGTTCTGTCACTGCTCACCACAGAGAAGAGATCACTGCCTGCCCCTCCTCTTGCCCCCACTTCCCCCGCAAAGAGTTTATAAGTGCAGTGAGGTCTTCCCTCAGTCTCCTCCAGCTGAACACACCAAGTGAGAATGGTACTACCTGAACTAAGGCTCTTCCAATGCATGCAGTGACATGTATTGTTGTATGTTTATAGGATTTCATTCCTACTAAGACTCACGATTCTGCTGCTGTGTGAGTGACACAAAATGTTACACACCTTTGCATGGAACGTAGTTTTTTTGTGTTCATCAGAAAGCACTTTAGGGGAAAAAGTTTCCTTTTGGAGCCAGAACTTCTAACCATAATTAGCTCAAGATGTACTGTGGTGTCCACAGGGAAAGGGCGTTTTGAGCAATTTTTATTATAAAAGAGATACCTTATTAATCCTGTGAAAATCTGCCAAGGTGACAATCCTCACTGATGTGAAAATTCAGCAACTGAAATTCTCTTACTGATTCCAAAATAGTTCACAAGAGAAAAAATAGATGGAAAAAAAATAAAATTAATGTTAATTTTCTTTAGGACATAGTTCTTTATAGGTACAATCACCTAAATAAATAACTGCACCCTTCATCCTGGCAGAGGCAGTGTGAGAGTGTGCATTTAAAGTGAAGTATTTCAATACTAAGAAAATAGTAACAAGTGCTGCTGGTGCATCTAGATCATGAGAAGTATTGCAGGCTCTAGCTAAGAGAAATGACCTTTAGTTTTCCCTGGAGCTGTGCTTCTCTTACAGTCCCATTGAAAGGCTTTTGCTTATGGAAAGCATAGAAGCAGCTGCAGGTAAGAATATGAGGCATTATCTCTCCAGATGCAGATGACCCGCAGTGGTCCAAAGGTGAGAGAAAACAGAGGGGAATAAGAGAACAGGAAGCAGGGGAATCAGAAATCATTACAAAATGAGACAGAAAAAAAGTCTTCCAAATCAGAAGGTGACTCTGTTAGTAAGAGAAGAACAGGTCTCGTGAAGTATTGAAGAGAGAAGTTAAAAAAAATAGGCCTGTCATTTTTCCCTGGAGGGGTGGAAGCCTCTACTTTGCACTTGCTCCGTGATGCTTTTAATTCCTGATGTGAGATTGCTCTAGTGAGAGAGATAAACAAGGGTATCACTGGGGAGACACAAGTACACTCTGCAAAATTTTACACCTGAGGCCAATTTCAAGTACTTAACTGAATATACACTTTGCATATTCAGTGAGTGAATTAAAATGTATGTGTCGGGTAGAACCATGATGGTCCTTAGATCTGCTTTCTAAATCAGTGTTTATATGAATGTCCCTTTGTCACTGAATGAGTAGATGCCATTCCATGAGTGCTGGAAGTCCACTGTCGTTTCAAATGCAGAAATGCTTACCCTGCAATGTTAGTACATTAGTAACCAAGGTTACTGGCTTTTTAAAAAAGCTCAAGAAAGGATCTACAGTCCCGTGACACTTCTAGTTCTATCCTGCTCCTCCACAAAAATTGTAGGTTCAGTATCAACCTGAGTACTATTTTATTTCAAACATTTTATTTTCAGATATAATTTCAATGAATTCATTCTAAACACGTATTTTCCTGTAGGTGCATGATGGATATGGAAACATTTCCTCATAAGCTTTTGGCTTAGGCACGATGAAGACATAGAATTGTAGCTTAGCGTAACGTGCCCTCATAAATAAATTTTGAACATTAGGATTTTAGGTAAGGGCATATTGGAAGACACAGTCATTTTTCCTGCATCCTCAAGGGGACTGAAAAAGAAAATTATGCCTAATCTCTCGCTACTGTTAGGGATCATAAAAATCATTGAGCTTCCTGCTTTCTTCACCATGTTGTTTCCCAAAAGTATGGTGATTCCAGCTTCCATGCACCACAGCTTACTAAAGGGATCCACGGCTGATGACAAATGTCAACTCTTACAATAAAAGTTAATTTGGAAGAAAAACAACCCACAGATATCCTGATGGTTCTTTTCAGATCTTTCCATGATTAATAATTCAACAGAGGATGATTTGGGCTTCTTACAAATTTGGAAAGCTCTGATGATAAAGGTACCAGATTAGGGAAGATGAAAACCATAATCCTGCATTTCTACATGACTTTGAAACAGCTTTAGGGAATACATATTGCACTGCCAACATATCTCTCTTCTAAGCTAAGAAACCCTCTTCAGGATCCATGTCTAATTAGTCTCTGGCCTTTTTGCCCAAATACTAACATAGCATTCAACCTTATAGAATAAAGAGCACACGGTCACGAGACTGAAATGCTGATAACCACTGAGAGTACCAGTTTTCACTGGCAGTTTGATCTCCAAGGACTGGGCTGGGACTAAAACTTACTCTGTTGCTCTTTTAATAGCCATCAGACCATATTGTGTGTCAGAAATAATACGTCGCCTGCACTGAGATGTGACCCAGTTGGTGACTGTGAATTAAATCTCTCTATGTTCCCTTTATGGCTCCTTTGAGATAAAGATCCTATTATCCATTACCTCTGTCTTTGCAGAGCATGTAATTTCATATGAAATCTACTCATTTAAAAGCTAATAATATGCTTAAAGCTCTGTATTCGATGGTCTTTGGTCACTGCCAAAAGGGAACGAAGCTGGCAGTAAAAGTTCATCCATGTGTATAGTAAACAGAAAGAATAAAACCAGATTAGAGAAAATGGGTTTTATATTTGCTCTGCAACACTGAGTTCTGTAAAATAATACATACAAGTCAGAATATATTTCCATATCAAAATGCAGTCAACAGCAGGAGACTGTATTTTAAATAGCATAGTAAATTCTGTATTGTTTAGCTTACAAATAAACTTAAGGGAAGAATAAGAAGGAAGGAATATACTGGAGATCTTCTGTCTGCAAAGATGTTTCTTTTCTTACTGAGAGGATAAAAATCATCATTATCACAGGCCCTGGTGTTTCTTGTTTGTACTTAACTTTAAGAATAAAAATGAGATCCGTATTTTAGTTTTATGTTTGTTTTCATCGTTCATTTTCCTGCCTCCATTTTTTACATCTATTTATAGCTATAAGAATATACATCATATATATTTATATATGTGATAACCTTGGCAGCCAGTTCTTAGAGGAATGAGTTCAAGCCCTCAGTCCCAGGCTACTCAGAGACTTGGCAAAGATAAACCATTGCTGAGCCATTTCAGGCATTGCTTTTAGCTGCTTCTCAGGCAGCTTATGGAAATACTGAGACAGAGTAACTCATGTCTTGCTAATGCCCAGCTTTTTAAAGAAAGAGATGTGCGAGGAAAATTAAGGCTCAGAAGGAAAAAGAGGTCTTCTCAGGTTTTGTTTGCTCATGGAGATGAGACCACAATCTCAATATTCCTTATCTCTGGCTTACCTAATCAGTGTATATCCCTGGATCGGGCCCAGTAATGATGCAGTTTTGAGGAGGGTGTGGGGGAAGCAGGTGTGCTTCTCCAAATCCCAGGGATACTAGAGATGGCAGAGATGACAGTAAAATTCCTTCCATCCTCTCAGCCTTTTCTCCACGGTCACTTCCCACACTTTTTAATCACTGCAAAAAACCATAAGGAGCAGAGTCGTCCCCCCCATTGCCCTGCCTGCCAGTTAGTTCTAATTGCCAGCACATCAATTATGTTCCATTAATTTCTGGTTCCATTCCTCCCTTGTTTACCAGACATGATGTCAAGGCAATGCTTGGGTTGTATCAGTAGCTGGTTTTGTTTCCCTTCCTTCAGTAAGCACCCTCTCCACAATCTCTCTCGCCCACCATTGTTACAGGAAAATAGGACATTTTATGAAATGTCTCACACTTAAAAATCCATCTTGCAGTTTAGTTCTAGTATGTGAATGCCTTCTAAGGATTGATCATCTTTACTCTGTGTAAATGTTAAAGCTAATGCCTTTAAAAATTCAAATCACCCTGCCCTCTAGACCTGTAATGACATATAAGTAGAAAAAGTATTATGCTCCATGTTCACTCTGACAACTGTGGCACTCCTGAGTTCTCCTGGTACCAAGAGTATTTCCACAAGGGCACTATTGGTTTTATTCACCCACTTTGTGCACCATGTCAGGTCATTCTTTTTCACATTGTGCACCAATTAAAAAATAAGCATGTAGTGTTACAACTTGGGCTCAAAAATCTCTGAAGGACAGACCTGCATACAGCAAACCAGCTGATACTTTGTGCCCTCAACTATGACTTATTCCCATTCTCTTAAATTACATTCAACTGGCTGATCAGTTCATAAAGTAAATGGACAGCTGCAGCACAGAGCAGCCATTTCCATAGCAGAGTGCTGTAGACATGGCTGCCTGCCAAAGAACACATTGTTAAAGCAAGCTGCATAAAATGAAAAATTAAGATATTGGCACCAAGACCTACTGGTAAGAGCTCGAGGGTCAGTAAAGGACGCAACTATAATCTAAAAGATTTTTTTCCAGCTGATTAAATTTAGGACAGGCAAAGCATCCTTGCTTTGGAGAAGTGTTCTGCGGTGCTGGGAACTGAGGCGAGTCTCCAAACAAACATAAAAGCCCCTGTTGCTCTCCTGGCCACCACGGCTCCTCTGCTTGGCAACTGGCAACTTGGTACAATCCTTCTTTATAGCACAGCTGTCGCAGCGGGACATAACATCACCTCAGAGCACTTCTGAAATGCACCTTCTCAGTAATCAATACATATTTTAGAGTGTGTGTTTCATTGACTACGCTGTTTTGTTTATTGTTTGCTTTGTTTATTTGGAAAACATCAACAATTTATTGAAATTGCCTTTTGCCTGAAAGAGATGCAGAATAACAGCAGGAAAGGAAAAAAATGTATTCAGATGCTCCTTCCTCAGTGGCTGCCACAGTTACCAGCAGTTAAAATACACTGCATATGAAAATGTTTTGGAGAAATTCTCTAGTTAAATGGCTGAGCATCCATTATTCAGAAAACTCCAAGCATGTGAATGCACATCCCTTCCTCTGGGTACACACACTGTGCTCCAGTCTTTACTTACTTGTCATAATGTACTCTTAATAGAATCATGATTTTTTTACTGCAGTCCTATACAATGATAATGGTATAGCCTGTGATGTGTCTTTATTCCCCATAGTAATTCTACTGTCACAGTGACCTACTGCCTCTTCTTTGACTCTGATTTCTTCACTTAAGTTGTATTTTACTCCACAGGCACATTTAAATGATTTGTCAGGATCTGTATGCCATCCCATTTACTTCTGTGCCTGAGAGTACTCTTTCCTTTGGAGCAATTTAGAGCTGAAACAATTAAGCAAACAGCTAAAGCTGAGATGGTGAGACTCTTCAACAATGTTTTATAGGACCTATGGTAATGTTAGAGTATAAACTGATTTTTTTTTTCTTGTTTGTTTATATGGAGTCTGTCTGGACTAATCCCAGTGGTCCCTGGAGAGTATAAGAAAGAACTGAAAGTCTTCTCAACCTGTGGCTGTTCACCAGCAACAGGCAATTGCAACTACAGATTTCATTATTTGCAATCCAAAAGATATGAAATGCAGCCTGTGTGTATACCAGGAAATCTTGTCAGCTTGATGCAGGAAGAGTTTCTCTTGCAAAACAGAGCATCTCTGAAATTTCTAAGGTGAATCATCAAGAGTGCCCTTTGGTGAATTGTTGTAATAAAGCAGGAACATTACTAACTCTTTCAATGATTTACAAAGTGCGTAGGGATTGAGCCTGAACATCTCCAGCACAGTATTCATTATTCATCCATGCTGGCTGAGCACAGCTCAGCCTTCCCTCTGTTGCACTGGGCAAGAAAGCGGCGTGTCTGTGATTATCTACCAAGCCAGAGCCAACCCTGCCACACAAGGTGATGAGAAGAAGGGGAGAGAAGGGGAGATCTGCTCAACCACGCGATGGCAAACACATCCCAGGACATGGGAGGTTTTGTGTCACATCCCACTGTGCCCACAAGGGAGAATGGGATGTGTATGCTTCCCTTGGGTTTTCAGTTTCCTCTTCACCCTGCCCAAATCCAGCATATTTACCTGGACTTACTGCAATTCTTACAGTTAAGGTTAGAATTTTAATGCAAGGTATTTGTCTGACCTTGCTCCAGGTTATTTTTACACATCAGGAATGAATTACTGTTACAAATCATGGTGCTTTCAGACATTTTGGATGAGGAAACTATACAGAAGAGTTTGGGAAACTGATTTTCAGCAGCTTAGTGGAAGCAGATAAAAATGGGGGAAAAAAATACCTTTTCCACATTACACATTTTAACAGGAAAGCATGTGATGCTTGTACCATTATCTAATTTCTCATGCAAATCATCTCAATAGGGCATGAAATGAAGAGTGGTAGATTCATTTTCCTAAGCTTCCTCCATGAAAGGTTCAGCTTGGATAACCCAGTCAGCGTCTGACAGCCCAATCAAAAGGTGCTTAAAAATGTAAGCCTCTAAGATACATAACTAGATATAGATGTTTTATAACTGCATCCATATGGATATTTTGGGCTTATCCACACTGGCCCTAATTGATTGTGACTGTCCCCTCACTATGTTTTAGAGCAGTCAGGTAGGCTGGCTCAATTTCTCGTTAGAAAATTGCATTCCATTTGCATTATGTTAACAGGGGATGATGAAACAAGCTGAATAGAAGGTTAAAATCTGGCACAGAAAAATCAGACTCTGCTTGCCACAACTTCCTTGTCCCGAGCCGTACCAGCGAGGGCTGCTACAAGTGCAGATATTAAGCTTCCTTCCATTTTAAGCAGCATTATCAAGAAGACCTGAAAAAGTGGGACGACTTAGCAGCTTAATATCACTCTCACTCGGCGTGGGGACTAATCTCTCGTATCTTTATTCAGGACGCTCCTTCCCTGGGTTCTCTGCCAACACCCCTCCCCTCGGCCGTGTCTCGGCGAGGCAGGATCTGGGTCCCGCAGCGATTGAGGTCACTGGGACAGCCAAGCCCCCGTGATGCGATCACGGGGCTGCGGAGCTGCAGAGCCACAGCCACGGGCTGACCCACATCGGGGCACGGGGGGCACCCAGGCAGCCTCCCAGCCCAGCCAGACATCCACACGGGTGCCCCAAGGCCTGCAAACAACACCATTTCCTCAGCCTCTGGGAGAGCAGAAGGCATTTTAAGCATCGCCTGTCACCGGGATCTCTGAACAGAGAAACTGGTGGTTAAGGGATTTCATTAAGAATGCTACAGCAGCATATTCCTTTCTGAGGGCTGCATGGAACAGGCTGAGTCTTATCAGGGGCTGAAGATTGGAGGCTAATATGAATAATCTTTATCTGAATGCCTCCTACACGCATTATTGCTGATAAAGTTGAGCTATAAACGTGAAAGGCAATTTTAAGGAGAAAATTTTAAGGAGTCAAATATAACAGTAAAAAAATGCAATAAAAAATGCCAATTTGTTGCATCTTCTAGAGATGAGAAGTAATAAAAGTAATGTACATGCTAACTATATTCAAGGTTAAAGTAACACCAATTTGTTTCAGTTCCTCTGCCTTCTGAAATCCTCTCTTAAATCTTAAGGCTTCAGTGACATCTGCTGTTGAAGATCTATTTAATTAATTAGTTGTAATTTAACAGATATTCCCTGTAAATGAACTCTTCTTCCCCACAGTTGCTACTATTCAAATCTACTGGTAAAGATCCCTACCACAACCTTTTAAGCTGATCAGAAAACCTCTGAAACTGAGCTTTTTTATTGTTCTCTTCATCCAGCAAGGTGTTAAATCACTCCTGATTTTTAAAGCAAGAGAATTTTTCTCCCTGCTTTGCTCCTGCCCTCCTTTCCAATTTGAATACATGGAAATTGCACGAGCACACATTTAGCTGCCAAGAAAGTTACTCCCAATGTGTTCAAATCCAGTGGTGGAATACCAAGAGGGAGTTTACAGTCAAAAAGCAACCACGAAAAAAAGGCTCTGTGAAACATGGTCCTGAAACTCTGTAAATAATTTCTTCTGTGCTCTCACCGTAGCCTTTAAGGAGGGTTTGCAGAAAACAGTAATTAACCTGTGGTTCCCTTTCATGTGTGACTTTAACGCTCCCAAGAGCAGAATAGAAAGTCTGACAGGCTCCTGTCAAACCCCAAGTCCAAGAAAGGATAAGAGTAAGGCTAAAAGTCTCATTCTGCACCTCAGAGCAGAGACAGAATTATTCAGAATTAAACTCCCCACACTGCAGGTTACACCTCTAGTTATGTGATATGCTGATTTCTATCCTGAATAAAAGGTGTTGTTGTCAACATCATACTCCATCAACAAGACATGGCCCAGCAGTATGCAGAATGCTGCTGCTTAGCTGCATTTCTTTCTTCTCACTCTGAAAAAAAAACTTTTTTTTTTTTTCTTCCCCCACTAAAATTAATGACCCTGTCTTCTGTGGTGCATTGGAGTTAAGGCCAGACTGGGATCCAGAACCCTGCATCCTGTTTCTGCCATAAAATTGCTACATGAACTTGAGCAAGCCACAAAGTAAAATCTTCAGAAGCATTCTGCCTTCCTGGATGATCACTTTAGACAGCAGATACATCTTGCAGAAGTGCCTGGTACCCCCACAGCAACAGTGGAAGTGACTGGAACGTGGGAGTGCTTTGCACCCAGGAAGCCCTCAGACCAAAGTGTGCCAAGCTGCTCACCCAGCAGGGCAAATGTTCAGCATTAAAGTATTTCTTGGAAATACAGATCTCCTGTCCCATTTCACAGGGATGGTGTGGCTGATATATTGATTCCCCAGTGTTTAGGCCCTGTTTTAGTATTACTGAGCTGTCAATGAATAAAAAATAAAGCGTGATGTAAAACCTAAACTACCACAGCTCATAGCAGGCAGTAATTTTTTAGTTTTATTTCATTAGAAAATTAATGAAATAATTTTAACATGTTAGAAGTCAGAAGTGAAGGAGTGAAATAAAGCACCAAGAGGAAACCTGCCATTGCCCCATCACGCTTTCAGTCCTCCACATCATTGTAAGCCAGTGGAATTTAAACAGTTACCAAATATAAGATTGTGTTCTTTAATTCTAATCTTTTTTAAATCGTGGTCGTGACTGAAACATCCCTTCCTTTGAGCATTTTGACCTTGGATACAGCTGTAGTAAACAGAACTAGTTCAATTTAATGTTGTTTTGTTTTTTTTTTTCCTCGCTGGAAGGGATCCAGGTCCAACTTTAGCACCATTTGTAGATGCTTAAGAGTTCCTGTAGAGCTGCCTAGGCAGGGCAGGGGCCAAGGATGTGAAAAATAATTGACTGAGGAACAGAGACCTCTCTACCAAAAAGAGGTAAGCATCAGCAATCCATAAATTTAGAGAACTGAACTAACTGGGGTAAGGAATTTAAACTCCACTTTAGCTAATCCTTTTAGGAATAAATTGATGAACAGTGTAGAATTATATAGTGAAAAAAAAAAATTAAAATGAGGGGGGAAAAGAGAATTTTCTGTCTTCACAAAGTGTTTTTACAATGCACTTTGAAGTTGGCTATGTTATGTGTTGCTATATATTGTTACATTTTAAAGTTGTGTTTGTCATAAGACTTTTTGCCAATATTTATAAACTGAAGAAAGCTGCTTTAATATGGAAAGATTACTCCAAGGTTATTTCCCTATTTTTGGAATCAAAACCACACAAGTGTTGTACAAGTGAGAGGTTTCTCTTGCACAGAATAAGTAAATATTGCTCAGTTTATGTTTTGGACTTTGTTGCTTCTTTAAGTATTGGTTGTATTTTTACTTTTTCTATTTCTGTTACGTTTCTTGGGCTATAAAAAAGCAAGAATTACAATGTTACAGAATCACAGAATGTGCTGAGTTGAAAGGGACACACAAGGGTCATTGAGTCCAACGCTTAGTCCTGCACAGGACCATCCCCAAGAGTCACACCATGTGCCTGAGAGCATTGTCCAAACGCCTCTTGAGCTCTGTCAGCCTTGGCGCTGTGACCACTGCCCTGGGGAGCCTGTTGTCATATATTAAGAAATTAAATATTATATTCTTATTATTGAATATTTATTCTTATTCTCTATTATTATATTCTTTTATTAAGAGGTCTAATTAGTAATATTCTATTAGTGATATTAATAGTCTGGCAAGTTGTATGATACACTACCCAAGAAAATTCTCTTTCACATTTGGACTGTATGACAAAGCCTTAACTATGATTATCATTAAGACCTTGACTGCTAGTTGCACATATTTATAAAAGCTAAACATTCCAAGTTTGAGTTGCAGAAGCTACTTTGAGACCATAACACACTTTAATCCTTGCTTTCATATTTTCGGGACCATATGGGACTCCAGCTGTGAACACCTGGTTCTTCATCACGTACCTGATTTCATGTCCTCCCACAGCCAGTCACAAAAATCCCCAGGCTGATTTAGTCTTTGCTGAGAGATTATAGAACCAGAGTGCCAACAGTGCACTGTCCCCTGAAAGCTGTGAAGGCACTGAATATGGAGGTGAGCAAAACTTCAAATATCCTGTTTTCTCAGGTCTGTTTTGGACCCTTTCTCTGGTTTATCCAGCTGGTTTAGACATTCCTTCACCCTTCTTGCATCTGCTGAAGTTGATGTGGAAAGCCTCCATTTGCTTTTCTGTTCCCTTGAAATTATGCTCCAAAGCCTAATCATCTTCTTTTAAATGGCTTAAACACTCTTTTTTAGTCATTTGACTTGCAAAAATGACCAGAAATATGAGATCAAAGGGGAAGCTAATATGTTGATACATGTTCAAGCCCAAGACCACACAAAACAATCCATTAGTTTGAGAAATGAAAACTGGTGAATTCATCTGATTGAACTGTTAGTTCATATTACTTGCAGGTGAATATGAAAAAAGGCGTAGCTAAAGTTTCCAGCTAACACATTTATGACAATTCTGACCTTCTTGCCCTCCATTTGCAGTTATCCAAAATGCTGTGTCCTACCCAGGTAATTCCCTGTATTTGACTGGTTTTCATATAAAAAAGAAGCTAAAAGGTAGCAATTGCTAGGCAGCAACCTGACTTCCATACTAGTGCTGGGAAATATGCTCGAATATGTTTTAATGGTAATGTTTCTGTCAGTGAGATAATTTCGATTTTAGTTTCATTTGAGCCATGTAAGAATCTTAGAAACTGTAAAAACAACAGCCTGATTGCTTGTTATCTCTTTGATTTGCCAATCTCTGGATGTTCCCTAAAGTAACTCTGACCAGGTGATGGAGTTCATATTTTAACATACAATCCAAAACTCTCAGGCCAGACACGGGCAGTAGGCTGGCATCACCTTGGCACCAGTTCTGCCAGCAGGCTAAAATTTTCCCAATGACCTAAGTGAGAATTAAAGTGACTGCCCTCCAGAAGCCCAGCTCACTCCCATTTGTGTGAACAGACTGAAGTTTGAAACACCACAGTCCTAGAAACACCCTTGAGCACATTTCTCTGAAAGGCTGGAAGGAACAGGTGGCTTTTGAACCCTGGTGCTACTGGGGCTGTCGGCATGATGGAGCATTGTATCCTCATTTGTATTGATTGGGGTCAAATCAGCTCCAGCCTTTAATTTACCCTAAGCACTGAGTCTTTTTTCTAATTAGAATATATGTCATTACCTATTCCTACAGTAATGATAACCTACTGAACTCTAATCAATCAATCCCATCTGCCTTGCTGTACATATCCTTGGCCATTTTACTGCTCAGAATCAAAAGAATTCACACAAGCCAGGAATCACAAGTGCTGCTCCTTGTATTGGAATGTAAATGGAGCAGTTATTCTGGGGTTTGCTGCAATTTTCTGCAGAATTTTATTACTGAGGAGTTTGTAAGGTCATTCCCATGAGACCCTCTGACAGCCTGCAAAGCTAAACACAAAATCAAAAAGCACAGGTTCTGTTCTTCAGCTGAGAATTGATGGTCTTTCGTGAAGGAGAAAGGTGAAGGGCACCAGACAGATGCAGTCCATCTAAACACCAAATTTTAAACTCCAGTCAGAGTTCATACATTATAGATTGAATTCTGCTGACTTTGACACCTGGTTTAGATCAGAGGCATTTGAGCATCACCCCAGCAGGTAACAGATGTGATCCTGGCAGCTGCTACAAAGCGATGTTCAGAGCCCTCACAGAGCAGCTGATGTCCTGGAACGCTGGTGCAACAGTTCATTTCATCCTACCAAAGATGCCTTCCAGGCAGGAGAGCCATGGAAGGCCCACATGCCATGTGCTAAGCTCAGAAACAATTTAGAAACTGCTGCTTATTTAAAGAGGATTTAACTACTGATTCCAGCTCATTCTGCCATAGACAGGAGAGTTTTGCAGGATAAAGAGAACAACAGCAGTTAGATTACTAACATTGCATCCAGTTTAAAAACAGTTTTCACAGGTCTACGCTTTGGGGGAGAACAGATTTGCTATATTTTCTCCCCATAATTGTGCATACTCAATATACTTTATTGCCTTACATTTTTTCCTTTCCTGCTTACTTTCTTGCTTTCATGCTCAACCTGCTGTTACTTTATTTAAGACAAAGTGTGGGGAAAAAAGCTCAGGAACTAACCAAATTAATTCAGAATTCCTAGAAACAATTGTATTTGATACTTGAACTCACTACAGTGCAGGAGGCTCCATTCACCTGGGAGGTCAGACTGGTCTGCTCCCCCCTATTATTCTTAACTAGAACATTATCAGCAGCCATCAATGAGGGAGTTTTAGGGAATATGGACACCATGACCATGTTTCTTCAACCCAAGCCACTGCACATGCACTTTCCTGCCAGAAGAATGGCTAAGAAACCCTTCAAAATGATGCTTTAAATTTTTTCTCCATAAGTAATATTTTACTGTTAAACTATACAGCAGCTGTGGCAGAGCAGGAAGGTAACCTGAACTGGGAAAGGGAGTGAAAGATTGGGAAAATTTAGGCTGGCAAATACTAATCCTTATCCATTAGCTCACAGCAGAACCCAGGTGTCTGAATGAGTTACAGCAGAGCAGCAGAGCTGTACGGAAGTTGCTTTCTTGTGCATATCAGCAGTGGCAGAAAAAATCTGCTTTGATCAGCCCCACAAGACCTTTATGGGAATATTCTCTTTCCTCATGAGGGTATTATGTGACACAGAGCCTAGTTATGCTGGCAGAAAGGTTTGAACCCTCAAGACTGGCTGCTCTGAACTGGCCTGCACTTATACCAGTGGCTGAGTGAGGGGACTGATTAAATTGTTACATTTTTTGGCTAAACCACAGTTGTTCTTACTTCATGTGCAGCTAAAGGGTGAAAAGAGATGCTTCTAGCTTTTCAAGCTCAGCAAAATTCAGCCTAGACAAATCCCCTCTATCATTTCCCAAAGGAAAAGATTAGGAAAATTTGGCTTGACATGCAAGAAATTTTTTGATCAAATCTGTATTGGTAGATTTCAGCAAGAAACTCAAATTTAATTTCCAGCTCCAGACATTTTCTTCTGGAGCATGAAGAACAAAAGGCTTGTTTCTGGATTTCTCCACTGGCAGCCAATAAAACACAGATGCAGCAACAATCCTCAGAGATTTTGTCAGGATCAGGCTGATGAACAACTGGAAATCTGTAATGACAGATTCCACTCCAGCTTCTCACAAAAAGGGATTCACCAGGGATGGATTTTTATAGGCAGGGATATTAGATCAGTGTTGTACAGCTTTCCACTGTCAGCTGGCCTGAGGGCCTTCTGGACCCAGCAAGCCAAATGGCAGCAGGAACACCAGTGTCCCATTAGTATTAATTATCAAAATAACAAGTTGCAGCTTGGTATACCTTTTTTTATACTATAAGCAGTAACAGTATGGTATAACATTTTCCTTCTACTCTTTATTTCTAATCTGGATTTAGCACAAAGAATAGACAACAAGTGCAAGCCTGGAAAGAAAGGCAAGATAACGTGCTGTGCACCCGTGGGGCTGTGTGGGTTCAGGAGAAAGATTATCCAACCTGTTTGCCTGCAATGCCAGGGAAGGGGACAGAATGGCAGCATAAGCATGGATCTACAGCTTCTCAGGAGCCTGGTCTAAAAAGGATTTTAAAGGTCATTTGGGATTCAAAAGGCGATATCTGGGACAACCTTACTCCAGCTGCACCGGTGAATTGCTGGAGCCACTTATCATCTGCAGGGTGAGCCTGACGAAGGGAAAAGTGCAATGTGACATCTGATTACGACATTACATCCCATGATGCCACTTCAGGTGGCATCTGTTCGCTTCTTACGCAATTGCACCAAGCCTGCCAGGGTTAAAGAACTGTTTGGACGACGCTCCCAGCCACACGGTGGGATTTTTGGAGCTGTCCCGTGTAGGGCCAGGAGCTGGACCTGATGATCCTTGTGGGTCCCTTCCAACTCAGCATATTCCATGATTCTACGAATCAAACAGCAAGCTTGGCCTGGCACCTGAATATTACGTTACTCTTTTTCTTTGCTTTGCTTCTCTGAGGTTTCAAAAATTAAAAAAAAAAAAAAATCTGTGTTTAACTATTACCTACAACAAAATCCAATTCCATTAACTGTACCATAAGGAAGTATCTTCACGTTCACAGAATAATTATCATATGATTTAAAATAAAATTTGACCTACACCTGGTTAATCATACAATGGAAATGTCATTGTACTTTTACATCATGTATTTGTACTTCCTATATTTCTACACAAAATCAACACTTTGTGGAGGACTGAAATATTTTTCATACTGCCTATTTCATATCATAACTGGGACAAATTCAAGGAGATAATTACTACATTGTACCTTTAAAAGAAACCAGCAATGCAACCCAAACCAACCCCCAAAAAACCAAAAAAAAAACCCAAAAAACAAACAACAAAAAAGAAACCACACCAAATAAAAACAACAACAACAACAAAACACCTCTGGGCTTCTACTGTGGGTTGACACAGGCTAGACACCAGGTGCCCAACAAAGCCCTCCCCTCCTCAGCTGAACAAGGGAAACAGAATATAACAAAAGGCTCCTGGGTTGAGATTGGGACAAGTAGAGATCACTCACCAGTTACCGTCATGGGCAAAAGAGACTTGGCTTGGGGAAACTAATTTCATTTATTGCTAAGCAGAACAGGATAATAAGAAATAAAAACTAAACCTTAGAGCCCTTTTCCTTCACCCTTCTCTTCTTCCCGGGCTTAATCAAATTCCTGATTTTCTCTGCCTCCTCTCCCAGTGGTGCAGGGGAATGGGAGTTGTGCCAGTCCATCACACATTGTCTCTGCTGCTCCTCCCTCCCTAGGGAGGAGCTTGAAGCACCTCCTTCCCCTCCTTCTCCACTGACCTTGGTGCCTGCAGAATTGTTTCTCTCTCATATTCTCACTCCTCTCTCAGGATGCAGTTTTGGCTGGGTAGTTTTTTTGCATCTTCTTAAATCTGTTATCCCAGAGGTGTTAGCACTGTCATGGATGGGCTCAGCCTCTGCCAGCAGTGGGTCCATCTTGGAGCTGGCTGGCACTGGCTCCATTGGATGTGGGGAAACTTCCAGCAGCTTCTCACAGAAGCCACCCCTGCAGCTCCTCCACTACCAAAATCTTGACCCACAACCCGATACAGTTTCATATCAATAGCTACAATAACAGAAATGTTAAAAAATATTAGAAAATAAAATTACTCAGTAAAGTATTTTTGTTGAATGTCTAGATTTTCTTCTAATTTTTATCTTTTTTTCCCTAGTATTAAGCAAAGAATCCGAAATCCTGAATAATTTTTCCATCAACAAGGATTAACATAAGTGCTTTGCAGCAAGCTGTGGTTTCTTCTCTAGGTTTTAGTTTTGAAAAATACTAATGAGTTATTTTGCCATAACTGTTATAATTATTATTACACATATTGTTTATCAGTGGCAACGCACCTATGCTGATGACATATTTCTGCTTCATCTTGACAGATGTGTCAATACCAATTTAATTAAATTACTTACATTCCTTTGCTAACTCAAAGCTTGTAGTCACTAAACCCTTCTCAGTCAATGGGATGCTTGACAGCGATGCCACATAGCATGGAGTAAATCCAATTCACTCAGTCCCTCTAGACAAAAAGCTTCAGGTGGCTTTTGACAAATATTCTGGCACCAGTGACGAAACAAGCCAATTTCCGTGCCGGCTGGAGGTAGGGATTTGCATGATACATTGTTTCAAGCTGCCCAAGCAGAACAGAAATAGCTTTCAGGGTCTGTCCTCACGGTGTTAGAATGGCAATATCAGGAGCTGCTCTAATGTTTTGTCTGAAGCCACTGAGCTACAATTATCAAAGGAGCCTGTGAAAACAAAACGTAGTGGAATGGACCTATGAACACTTGCTGAAATCCCTTGTAAAACCAAAGCTTTAGATAACAAATGAGATAAGGAAAACCTTGCTGTGAAACTCAGAAATCCTATTCCAGTCCTTGCCCCACTAATTGCCAGAGAGTTTGATACATAACCTTAAAAAGGAAGCACTATTAGCATACTATGGAGCTGCAAATGTCAGCAATTACTTCCCGTAGAAGCACGGACAAACATTTTGCAAGCGAACCCAGGGGCACACTTATATTGCAAAAGCTTTTACCTGCCATCAGCTCCAGGCATCTTCCAGATGTTTCCCACAATGTCAGTTCCAGTAAGACTCTTTATTTTCACACTTTCCAGTTATCATAGCTGCATATTAAAGTGCAAGCAGAGCACAGACTTTTCTTTCCAGGCCGCAGCAATGAATGTTTACTGAAGATCTAAACTATTATTTACAGTACTATTGGCTTATGCATCTGAAAACAGAGTTTAAGTCTACAAAGCCAAATTCGCAATGGGTACAAAACCTACCTCTCTTTCATGTAAAACACACCTGTGGTGAGCAGAAAGTCTGAGTTCAAAAGTGTTCTCCCACCCGCAGAAGCAGGGAAGTGTAGTTGAGCAGATGACAAGCAGTGGAAAATCTACACTTACTGTTCCCCAAAAAATATTGTGCCAGCACCTGATCTCTCTTATCCTGGTGTAAAGACCTGTTTCTCCCTCTCACACTGGTATTGACAATATTTGAAGTAACAGCACTACTTATTGGAATACCCCTAGTACACATCAGTTGACTGGCAGCAGTTGGTACGTGCTGTCAACCTGGGTGATGCAGCAGCCAATCTCATATTGGTCTCATTTCTGAAGTGATGGACTTTTAACTTCCATGGGACAACAATATTTTACATGTGTGGAAAGACTGATCCCACATGCCGTGTCCCCCCATCCAGCTCTGCAGTGCTGCCTGTGCAATGCTCACCCCCCTTCCCTTAGCAGAGAGCTCTTGTTGTACTGGCCAGAGGGCAGGAAAAGGTTCTCCATGTGCTAAGGAAGCAGTGGGTATCAGAGCCACGTGGGGTAACTCAGTGGGCCAGGGAACTGATTTGTCCACACCGATACAGCAGAATGATGCATCACAGCATGACACTGCAGAATGAGGGAGCTACACCCCAAGGGATCCAAGAGGAATTTTCCTGCTATCTGAGCACTGTGGGTAGGTATCTGAAATAGATTTTAATGTGCTCATGGGACTGAAATGGACCTGTGTAAGGGCATCCAGCAAATTCTGCATCAATAAACAAAACGTTCACCACACAACTGATATACAAGTTTAACTTGCAAACACTACAGAATTTTCCTTACGTTTAATAAAAGGGACAACAGTTACAGGACCTTGATGTAAAATTAATCAAAGCTTCCCCCCCCCCCCCTTCAGTCTGTACCAGCTCTCCTGGCTGCAGGCTGGAATACATTCAGCTCAGCCACTGCCTGATCCAATTTCACAAAAGCAGCTTCTCTTTTTCCCCTCTGACTTTTGTCTGTTATATGTAAATAGCTTGAAAATTCGAGAAGCTACCTAAACTTGGATCAATGGCTTATTCTCTTGAGCTTTTGGCTCATGCCGTCATCATAATTATGACAGCAAGAAGAACAACCAGAACAGTAATAACAGTCATTTCTGCAAAACCTTTATCCTATGGTAGCATCTTAAAATCCCTGTGGTCTCGAATGGGAGTGCCCACAAGGCAGGCTGTGGAAAGGCAAGGACACAGCCATCCTCCAGGGACCCGGCCAGCTGCACAAAGGTCATATATCTTTTTTTGTCTTAGTCATTTGTTATCACTCTGGCAGCTTCCAAACCAGCACAGAAACAGGCTTTTTGTGTTAGAAGAATAATACATGAATTACTTTCTCCATCTTGATGTAGGGGGCTTCCCTTTATGAGATACCAGGTTCAGGAAGAGCACAGAGTGGATGCTGAAGTTTCCATCCAAAGAAAGTGCAGGGAGGGCAGTTGCTGCCCCGTGGCCTCAAGAGCTGCATATACAGTATATTGAGTATACTGTTACCTTGTGAAGGTACTCAGCCTCACAAGGATCACTTCCCAAGGGCCCTGTGCAGCACTGGAGGAGCACAGAGCTTTAGTGCTGCTTCAGCCTAGGCTACAATCCCAGTTCTCCAAAAAGCTGATTTTAAGCCTGGTTACACACAGTATAGTGAATACATTTCAAGGTTAATTCAGCCTAGGTTTACAACAATTCATGGGAGTTGTTTGAGAATACCCAAACCCCAAATCTATCCTAAACAAAAGGGGAGAAAAAATTCAAAAAACAAGTTTCAGCAGTTAGCACATTGAACAGAGCATGGTGAGCATCTGCTCTTAAGCTACTGCAATGGCATTTGTAGCTAAATTGCCAGATCTCAATGGTGATGCTGTAATTATAGTTTAGGAGCTTTTTCCTATTCAGAATAGCCATTTTCTTCCTTTTTTAACTGTCTCAAGCTGTATAATAGCCTGAAGTAGATCATGTATGTTCCGGCCCAGAAATACCCAGTGAACAGCATAACCATTTTTAATTATGTGATTTTAAAAAGTTTTATTTTAAAGTAGCCCCTGCCACATGCTCCTGTGAGTATGTGCATCTACCTAACCCAGCTCTGCTTCTTCCCAGCTCATAAGCCTACTCATGGCAGTATCCAGAGACACGAGATTAACACTTCCCACTGCATCCAAGCCCTTTCCCCCTGCACACAAGGCAGTCTTTAGTGCAGTCTTAAATGACCATCTGGATGTTAAACAGTGGGAACCTGTGTAGGACATTTTTAGGGACTGCCTTACAAACATGGGACTGCTGCCATGCAGAGCTGTTGAAGAAATGCTCTTCTCCCATTGGCTTTCTAGTATATTCATTGGGGTAGTGGTGGGATGTGCAGGTTTTGGAAGTTTCTGGATGAGTCACTCCTTTCTATTCCAATCACAAGCACCTCAGGGACAGATTTTATTCCTCAGCTATCAGAGAAGCTGCATCAATAACCCAGCGCTGTGGTGGGTTTTGTGTACAGAGGGAGGCTGGGATGGATAAATCCTTGGCACTCAGATCCCATTAGAGCACCAAAGCACTCTTACAATCTGCATATCCCAAGACAGAGCCTGCACCTGCAGCAGCAGTGAACAACCTGGGCTGCACTTCCCAGACAATTTACACTGTGGGCACGTGGCCCTCGCTGCGGGTGGGCGACAGTTTTACCCCGCAGGAGCTGGGGGAGCCCTGGGGTCAGGCCAAGGTGGGCTCATTACAGCTTAGTGCTTGCCAGGTCCCTGGTTAATCCTACACTACCCTGACACTGTTAAGGCCTGCAATTTACAGGAGCTCTGCCTGCTGGAGTACAGACTTCCAGTCAATCTTCTTCCCACCCGGGGTGATTAACACCAGTTCCTTGAGGGGCTCAGTGGAGACCAAACACAGCTGCCTCATGTAGCCCTTGTGCCAGGAAACTTGTAGAGCTGGTTGTGCAGCCACCACACAAGGGAAACAATTCCCACATGACTTTCATGGAAAACCTACTCACTGAGATGTGCACACTGATGTACTGCTGCATTGCTTGTCTTTTTTCAGTCATTCCTTACAGCTCTGCTATAATCACAGGCCCTACCTGTACCTCCTGAAGTCAAAGGAAGATTCCCGCTGAAGCAGTAACTTTGAAGATTTTTTTTTTCCCACAGTCAATTTAAATTTGAATTAACACTACAAATATTCTACTGTATTAATTCCATCATTTAAGTCATTTTATACAGTTCAATAATTAATTTCATTTCTCAACAAGGGCTTTCATTAAAAAATTGCTATTGTTGAAACCCTATTTCCACAAAAGAATGGGGTGTTCTTCTCTACAAAGATATTTAAATGGTTCCTCAATTTTAGATGAAGTTACAGTGTGATTGCAATTACTCATTATATACCATTCAATTTAAGTTTTATGATGCTTCCAGGCCCATATCTAAAATTAAAATAAAAGCTAGCTTTTTTTCCCAAGCTCATACAGGAACTGCTTTCTTTCTGGCTCCTTAGTAGCCAGTTGTTTTGATGTGAATTCACATTGTACATAGATATCTATAATAAAATAATTTAACAAACTGATATGCTGTACTTAATTTCACATTTTAAAATCAATGCGAAGTCCAGATGACCGCCTACATTGCCTCAGCAGCAAGAGATTTAATTATTCTATTGAGTTTTGTGGAGAATTGAAATCTCTTTTGTTCCCTTTTCCTTACATGCCTCTGAGGCACTGACCAGCACTACAGCATTTGGAGCACACGTATCAAAGGCTGCAGAAAACCAGCATGTGAGAGCCCAGTTCTCTGGGCTCCACCTGGGGAAAGGAACAGGGAAAAAGAGGTTGCCCTGTAAAACATTTGTGCTTTGAAGTTGTTTTTCCAAACCTGATCTGAATCCAGATACTGTACAGCCAGTACAAACTGGAACCAGCTTGGGGCATCCCAGCATCTACTCTGCTCTGTGTATCCACTGAGGGGGTGAAGAACAGCAGAAGCTCAGTGTGCTGACCTCCACCCTCCCTCCTCTATTTCCCACCCTCCCCTAATGTCTGGAGTGATTGACAGCAAGGAAGTTACCTGCCCTTGAGGGGAAGAGGGGCCCATTCCTAGTGGGCAGTGCTGGGTGCTGGAATCTGACCCCTCAGCTGCAGCACCCTCTCATCCATCTGCCCTCAGTGCTTACTGCACACCCTCAGAGCCCAGGGCTCTTCTGGGAGGGGTTCTGGGTGATACTGGGAGAGCAGTACAGTGTGGTGTGGGGAGCTGTACGATGTGATAGGGTGTCTGAGTGTAGACTCCCTACCCTGAAGGCAGAGAATAGAGCTTGACCTCTCCCTACACACATGCTGGTTGCCTTGCCCAGGATCTGGATAACTGGGATAAGTCTACATGCCTATTATTTAACTTCTTGCATTGCTTTCCAGAAGCAAGAATTTATTTTTTTTTTTCCCAGAGAAAGAGTGGAGCAGGTATTTACTCTGTGAGAACAAACATGGGTTTTCTGTCTGTGATTTGAGAAAAAATAAAAGGGCAGCAGTAAACAGCAAAGCTTCAAATTCAATAAGCTACTTAAAGCAGCTGTGGTGATGCCTCCAGCCAGCAATGTGCTCATTTCAGCAGCTGCATGGCATAAATAGAAGCTGCTCACTCTTATCTCTCAGCTAAATACAGGCCTATGGGGTTTAACCCCTGTAAAAATCCTGTGCTGTTCCTTCGGAGGAAAGCGATTGTTTCCTAATTGAAATGCCTCCAACCACAGAAACAAGACACTGAATGACCAGAACTTCTATAGCTTCCTCTTTTGCATATACTGAGAGTCCCCAGGGTCTCTGCTGGGGTCTGAAATAAGAGAGTCTGACCTGCTTGTGCATCGCAGTATGGACAGTGCCCGGATGATTCAAAAAAAAACAAAAAAAAAACCCCAAACCCCACCAACAAAGTAAAAAACAAAACATTACTTCTAACACTTGCTCTTTAAAAAGAAATAAGCAAAATGTTCCAGCTGCAAAACAAAACAGATAATGTCCAGAACTGTTTGCACTCCTTTAACTTATATTCAAGAAAATCTTTTCAGACATCAGAAAAACATTTTCTAAATACAATTTACACAGTCATCTCCCATGTCTCTCATAAATTGCTTTTCAGTTTCTGTTAAATGAAACTCAAATAATTGGTTGGATGCCTAAATTTGCGTGAATTGTTTCTGAGAGTTTCCTAGTGAGGTGTATAGAAAAGAAGTAAAATATAGAAGTGACTGCTATGGGGTAATTGCAATTTCTTCCTAATGAAGGAAGATGTTTAACAGCATGCACCGTGATAGGATTTTATTGCATGTACAAACAGGGGTCTTAAGTACTACTTGAAGAGGACAAAGTCTGCAGTGTACCTGACACTACATCTTCAACACAGGAATAAAGTTATCCTAATTATACCAAAAATATCTTCTAAGATGAGGAATTTTATGTGAGAAAAATGAAAAGGGCTGGGGGAGGCTTACTTTCTGCTATCTGCTGAATTAATATTATTTCAGAGTATTTAATAATGCCTTGCAATCAAAAGTGGAGGCATGAACTATTTAAGCTTCTTTTAATAGAAAAATCCCAAGGGGCTGTTCATACATTCTCTTCTCTGCACAGAAATTTATTGCTTTAAAACCTGACACCGTTTTTCAAATTGAAAAACCATAGCAAAAATAGATGTTACAAGTGTTTCCAGATGCAGCCTTGTAATTAGCATCAACAGCTACTTACATTTTGCTAATTATATTACCCAAATACATGCAAATAATATGAGAAATCAGGGGGACACACATTCTTAGCTGCCTTTACAGCACTGGGCGATTATCCAATTAAGACTAAAAGATGCCTCTAGGCTAATCTCTGCCTGGATGTTCGAGACAGTCAGGCATTTTTAGAAACATTACTGATTGTCTGGAACTGTAATTTAATTGTAAAGCTGCCTGAATTTTAAGGCTGTGAGGCCTCCCCATCCAGCCAGGATGAGAAGGTACCGCTACAGAGAAAGCTCAACCAGTACAGAGCGATGGGGAAACAAGAGTTTCAGGGGATTTGTAACAGGATAGCAAGCTTTTTACCCTTATGTCAACTGTTCAAATCCTGCCCAGATGAGAATTGAAAGTAACCAGAGGCCTTGACAGCTGGCTAAATGGGTTTGTATTCTCAAACCAGTCTTAACGGGTCAAGTCTCTCTCCTTCAGAGCCCTGGCACTCCAGCAGGCGTGAGCACCTGCTCAGAGCAGGGGTTCTTCCTCGACACACTGCAGTTATAATCACTTATTACCAGTGCAAAGCCCTTTAAGAGGCTGATTAACGTTTTGCAGTGCAGGGAGTAGACGCTCTGTGGGCCTCGCCACACTAAGCAGCTCCATTTGCTTTTTTCACATGAGGATTGGGAATCACAACTGGGGCAAAATTCACTAATGGCTGTCCTTGCCACCGTTCTGATTGATTCTAACGGGAGCAGGAGAGGGCTGCTTCATGCTTCAGCTCCTCCTCCTCAGACAGCAGCCTCGCTGTAAAGTCTAGCCCAAACTGAACAAACAAGGCTGGAGCAGCAGTATCAGTTACAGGGCTGTCTGTGATTATGTGCCACTATACAACATCACTGCCTTCTCCTCCTGTGCTCCTGGCACGTGAAAGCTCCCAGTGTTGTGAGCTGAACTTTGCTGACCTGCCAGGCACACACCACGGCCCCTCAGAGTGCTTTACAATGAACCTTTATTTTGTATATGTGGCTGTGTTACCCTGCACATGAGAACAAATGGCACAGCTGTTAAGATTTATGGCAGACTGTATGCATGGCTTTATGTTACTGTGTCCTGAATGTGCAGACACACAAGCAACTGCTGTTGCAGTATAGAAAGGAGTCCTTTTCACTAGCCTTATTAATCTTGAATAAGTAATGATGATAATCACCTACTGCGAGCTTAGTTTACAGTTTAATTAACCTAGATTTGCTCCCAAGAATCAAAGGCAGAAAAACATTGTTGAAGTGTTAAATAATAGCTACAGTTGTTCTTTCAGGGCATTACACAGAATTGCAGACCCACAGCTCTTACTGATTTTGGAGAGAACTGTGGGGCTTAATGCTATGTAAGGCTTTGAAAAATCTAGGAATTAGAAGAATCCATCTGACTTGCTCAGCATGCTGAGCATCCAAGAGCAGTAGTGAATACTTAGTGCAAATAACTGAGAGAGAACAGGTTTAGAAATTATTGAAGCTCCTAACAGGCACTTAAAGATTTGAGCTGTATAGAGACCTTCAGAGAAACCTCTGAAAGAGGCAAATAAAACTAGGAAATTCAAGACTTATTCTGGAAAACACTGCAAGGAGGCAATGCCAGTACGGAGTATGTCACAGCTTAATACATAATACAGCAGTGCTATTAAGTGATACCTAAACATCACTCAGGGACTTCAGGGCCCCAGCTCTGCAAGAGGGTTTATACACCAGCTGAACATCTCTGCTCTCAGAGTCAGAACGTAGCATCAAGGTGCTGTTTCCTAAAACAAGCACTGCATTTTTACTTTTAGCTTTTTTAACCCACCTTTCAAACAGAGGAGGGCTGCTCTATCCCAAGCAGTATAGATAATCTTCCCAGCTCACACCTTGATGTGGTATTTCTGGGGAGATGGTGCTGCAACCAAAAAAAGACGGTTATGGCTATGATGATTTATATGGTGATTTAAACTCCTTTAGTTTTTGCTTAGATTCTCATTTTATAAATAATAGTGGGGTGCATTTTGTCCATTACTCTTGTGTTTTCTACTAGACAGAAGGAGGTATAATGCAGACAGAAAACATGAAGGCTCTCTGTCTGCCAGAGGTTTACACCTAGTACAACACCAGACATAAGGGGCAGAGGTAAGCACAGGAGTGCAAACCAAATAAAACAGCACTGGCTATCGTGACCAGGCAGTGATCTCAGCACACCATCAGCACTGTCTGACTCTCAAACCTCATCATTTGTAGTTGAGACAGAGGAGAGTTTGGAAAGAATTCAGATGGAAATTCACATGGGCTTTTTAAGCAGAATTTTCGTTAATATTTGTTATGGAAAGCCCAGGGGAATTTAGGAAAACTGTTGTCCAGAAATCAAACATAAAAAGAATTTTGCAGCCAAAGGGTTGGTGACAGTTGTTGTGGGTCAGTCAGAAGCAAGTTTTGACATCTCACTGCCCAGAGGTCAGAGGCACTAGACTGTGAAAGCAGTCAAGGAAGAGATCAATAATGACCCGTGTGCTAGAACAGATGGGTGAAAGATGGGAAACTCAAAACAGACTTGAGCATGCAGGAAGGTTTGTTAAGGATGGAGAGGAACACGCTACAGTAACAGAGATGTAAGGAGTTACAGGCTGAGTGGGAGTTTTAGTTTGTATGGGAAGGACGCCCTGTATCCTTCACAGCTTTCATTCAGGGTCAGCTTGTGAAATAAATACCCAATTTTGGGCATAAGGACACATACAGAGGTCTAGTTGATAATCCACACAATGGATATCATCCTGGGCCACAGCAGGATGTGGTGGTGCCTGCAGCAATCAGAAAGGAAAAGCTCAAAAGCTGTGCTAAGGTGGACACTGAGATGGTTCCATCAGAACTGCCCAAGGGAGGGATCACAGAAGGAGGAGGGTGCTGAGGTGTGTGCATAAAGACAGTGATGACCTGGGGTTTTGCAGCAAGATTTCCTGAAGCCAAGCTGTAGTGGAGGAAGAAAACAGCATCAAAAGTCCTGTAATCTTGCCAACAGTCTCTCAGACCACTGGAGAGAAACTGTGCATTAGACTTTGCTGAAGGGCAGACAAAGGGCTAGACAATGACAGCGTCACACAGAGCAGAGGACACACAGCGGGGGAGAGCATAGGGAGGGATGTGGAAAGCAGCTGACTGGCCCACAAGGATGAGGAGGGTGTGCTTGACAGGAGGTCTGTGGGGTCCAAGAAGCTTTAGCGGCATGGGGAGGATTACTCAAGAAAACCCAGAGCCCCATGGCCAGGCTGGGAGGAAAAGGATTCCAGCCAGCAAGGACAGACAGCAGTCACACCACAGCACTAATGGGGAGAGCAGGCAGAAATTGGAGAAGCAGGTGGGGATCACGTGGAGGTTTCTGAAGAACATTCTTTCCCATTTTATGTTACCAGATGCGTGTTTCACATCATCAAGGTTGAGTTCCACCTTCCATCATAACACCTTTTTTTCACATCCTCATCGCTTTTTGAAACCAATTCCTTAAGGATTGCAACTTTCCACATTTGGTGGCAGCTCAGAGGGTGAAAGGTGCAGAGCAGTGCTGAGGCTCAGCAAATACCTACATTGCTTGTGGTTGTTCCACCCCACTGTGCCACATTTCTGTGGCTGCCTACACACATCCATGATTTAACACGCTCCACGTGCCAATGAAAGGATTTGTTTGACAAAAAACATGCAAGAGGGAGGTGGTATCCCAAGTCGTGTAAGAAGTGACAGGGTCCATCTGGGCTTTGAACCTCAGTTCTGCATTTCCATCCCATTTGATTTCAATCTGAAGTTGCGTTTCCTGATAAACGCTTGGCTGTCAGTTTTATTTTTACTACTATTTACTAGCATTGTATGTACAAAACAGGAAGACAAAAGGATAAATACATTTTTATATGAAATATACCTACAAAATACCATTCTAATGCCAGATGAAAGAAAGTATTTCCCAGATGTAATGTAAAATTGTATTGGAATTCAAGCTGAAAAATGCCACCTTTTTTTCTTCCTAGCCTGTTTTTCTAACAACGTATTCTGAAAGTCCTATTTTTTTTTCCTGGCAACAGTTGCATTTCACTTTTCCACACGTAGTTCCTCCCAGATGGGATCACAAGTTTGGACTGGAGAAGTTAAGAAAATGGCAATAACATATTTTCTTGAAAATACGAATACAGGTCACAGCTTTGCATTGAAATATTACCATATTTACCTTTGCTTTGCAGAGAGGGAGAAAACTAAAATCCATAGGGGTGTCACAGAATGACCCGAAATAGGGGAAGGGGGGGGGGGGGAGATTTGCTACCTGCATTCTTGTGCTCAGCCCCCACTGTCACGATGTTCCAGAAGCCACCCAGGCTGGCTGCTGCCTCAGCCCTGCCCAGCGAGGGCAGAGGGGACACGGTTCCACTGGCACAGAGCACAGGAGCCCCTCTCAGAGACAGCCCAGGGACTCTGCCAACACCCTCGGAGCCTCACAAGCTTAACATTACTGACAACTGTGCATAACCTCTGTAACAAACTGCATAAATACCTCACCAGCTGGGCAATACTTCTGTCCCAAGGTCTGGAACAGCAGAGTAGAGGAGATTTCCCTGCTCCGAGAAGCTGGCAGGGGGGGCAGCCTGCTCCAGGATGGGACCCAAATGTGTGATACATTCCATGTAGCAGGAGTAGGGAGAGCATCTGCAGCCCCACCAGCTCAGCAGCATCAGCCTGCTCATCCTCCCAGCCAGGGACTGCTGGAGCACCCACATGTTGAAACAGGGACTAACACAGGGAGGCCGTGCCCAGAGCTTGCAGGAATAAGCAGCAGCAAGCTGGGAAAGGCAGAGGGTGGTCTTTGTCCAAGCCTGGCAAAAAGCCTGGCTGGAAAAAGGTAGAGTAAAGGGGTCTAACGCCCCTCCCAGTGCAGGACAGGCAACATCTGGCAATGAGAGATGGATTACACCAGCTGTGACAGAAGAGGAAGTGAAGTGGCAAGAGGCTAAAAATAGTGGGTGAAAATTCCATGTTAATCTTACAGGATAAACACTTTAGACTGATGCTTTCAAGCCCTTGTATTAAATAGACATACTTCAAAGTAAATTTTTTTTTTTTTTAAGAATGAAATCATGACAGCTTTTATGGCTTTGTTTTTTAAAAAAGCCTAATTGTTAGCATTTATTAATTTCTACAAAAGATGCCATCAAGGACATGAAAAACCATACACTGCTAACTGAATACTGAATAAAATCAGCTTTTACATAACTGGCAAGTTTTAAATTAAAATGTTTTAATCATAAACAAAAGCAAATTTGCATAGAAAGGCAATTGAGGACATCAGCATTTCTAATTGGGTTTTGTCTGTTATAACACCTCTCCGTTATCAGAAGGACAACTTTTATACTCAGCTTTGAGCCCAGACTGACAGTAAAAGGAAACTTTTCCCTACGTTAACCTTTCATTTACTACCCTCTGCTGGCCAAAAGAAGCACGGACAGGGAAGCCAAAACCCAAACCTCCAGTAAGTAAAAAGATGCTGAAAAACCGTCAGTGACCTTCAACAGGGACGACCTAATCTGTCACAGGGGAGAAGGCTCACAGGCACACTCAGCCCGAAGGAGAAAAATCAATACAGCGAAATGCAATGCCCCCCTCCCCCAAAGCCTAAGCAGATTTTCACAATGCAGGAAGTGACACAGGCACTCTCAGATGTACCATCAGCTCTGTTCACTTTCCTTGCATTAGCTTTTGTTAAAAATAAAATTGCTGCTTAGTCACCTAGAAGGAATGGTGAAAGCCTGAGGCATTTGTCTGCTCCTTCCTCCTCCTACTCAAGGAGAAATCTATGTGAATCACATCATAACCTCATCTTCCCTTCTCCTCCCTTTCTACAGTGAAACCTTTAAGTGAGAAATTTTTCAGTAGCTGTGATGTACGAAGATTTCTTGCCACGAACTGCAGAGCCTTTGGCAGGAGCCACAGATGCTCAGTGAGCAGGCAGGCAGGGAGCTCCTCCCCACTCCTGCAGGCTCTCCTTGCCGCCCGTGAAGCACTTTCCTTAGGGAAAGCTCCTGGGCACGGGGCACCCCTGAGCAGTGCCCTGCCTTGCACACTGATTGCCAGCCCAGGCTGCTCTCCTGGAGGCCACTGCTTTGCCTTCCCTGGTGAGGAGGCTGTGCCTTGGCTACACTCAGGTTCAGGGCAGAGCTGGCTGGCACAGGAGGGGTTCAACAGAGTACACCTGCTCCAGGTTTGCTATCGGGAGACAGGAAGAGTCACCTCCACCCAGAGGGGGCTGTGAGCAGACCCTACGGTTTTCCCTAATCCATCAGGCTTTGATGTATCACAATTTATGATCAAGGTAAACTCTGAACAATTTTCCTCTATGCTAGACTTTACTTCAAACTGCAAGGATGACTGGCTTGACTCATGAGAGTCACGAGTCACTGACCAAGCAGAGTCTCCTGATCCAGGGCTCCAGTGCAACCCCACAGCTGGCCCTGGCAGCTGATCCTGCACAAGTGTCTGCTTTCCCCTTGAAATTACCATCTCTGGCATGAGCAGGGGAAGGCAAAGGCAGACCTCTCCTCTTGCATTCCCTCTCCTGTTTCACGAGAAAGCTGTGCAGGCTCACGGAAAGCAGCTAAGCTGTTGGACACTCATGTCAAACAATGAAAGCCAAGCACAAGTCTGAAGTGCATGTGTGCATTCCCAAGCCTGCCCCAGGCCAGGATGAGACATACAATCCAAGCTGGGAAACTGTGCAATGATACCAAAAAAGCTCTGTGTGCTCAGTGATATGACATGCAAGTAATTTCCATTTTCTAATGCACCACACGGATTGTTGAAGGACAAATGTGGCATCAGGTAAGAACTCTCCCATGCCCTGCCACACAGCCAGTCTTGTTTTCATCCTGTAAATGCTGGTCACTTGTCTTTTTTGGCCTGTCACACAGTTTGCTGAGCAATGCACAGCAACATGCCAGCATTTTTCCTGAGCCACTTGTTAATCAGCTAACAACTCTTCAGTGCTCTTGCACGGTTTACATTAATTAATTCTTTCCATTGGCATGACATTGCACTTCTTAATTCTGTGTTTAATTTGCCACTGGAAAGCACTGAAAGCTCCTCGGAGTTCATATCATTTCCACCTCTCTTAGCCTCAAAAACACAGTTCCTTGATCATTGTGTAATTTAACCTGGGTCTTAACAAAATCTTGAGGTATGTCATAGTTAATGTGGTAAAATTTAACTAAAAATCTTTTGTCTTTTAACCTGTATTTAATCAAGACATTGCTTTAATCCATAATAGCTCAGTGTTTTAACAGGCTTTTAAGAGTGGTTTGGGTAATAGATTTTTTTTTTTTTTTTTTTTTTTTTTGAGATTGCAAGCACTGTTTAGATGGTGTACTTGAGGTTCAGCAACTTAGAGGAACATACTTTCCTTTGAAGAAGCCATTATCCAATCAAGGTCATAAAATTGCAGAATATCCTGAGCTGGATGGGACCTTGCTGAGTCCATCTCCTGGCCCTACACAGGACAATCCCAAGAGTCACACCATGTGCCTGAGAGCATTGTCCAAACACTTCTTGAACTCTGTCAGGCTTGGTGCTGTGACCACTGCCTTGGGGAGCCTGTTCCAGTGCCCAACAACCCTCTGGTCGAAGAACCTCTTTCTAATCCTCCCCTGACACAACTTCAGGCCATTCCCTCAGGTACTGTCATTGGCCACCACAGAGAAGAGATCAGTGCCTGCCCCTTCTCTTCCCCTCCCTAGGAAGTTTTAACTGCAATGATGTCTCCCCTCAGTCTCCTCCAGCTGAACAGACCAAGTGTCCTCAGCCACTCCTCACGCAGCTTCCCCCCAAGACCCTTCACCATCTTCATTGCCCTCCTTTGGACACTCTCTAAGAGCTTTATATCCTTCTTATATTGTGATGACCAAAACTGCCACAATATCCCAGGTGAGGCCGCACCAATACAGAGTAGAGCAGCTTGTGATGCATTGCCTGATGCATCCCAGGACACAGTAAAAACAACTTTTCAACTACTCCTGTAGCCAAAATCCGTGGTGGTTGAAGTCAGACTCACAGCTCTGAACCTTTGTATGGCTCTTGTTTTCTCACCTATTCAAAAATGCACAGACCATACCTGAACTTGCAATATTACAAAACTGCTTTGATTGTCCAAGTTTATTCCTTCATTCTCTTTTGGGAATATTCCAGTGGAGATTCAACACCTCAGAGCAGAACAGAAACCACAGATGTATCCAGCACGAGCTGAAAAAGCTTCATCATCTACACCTTCCCCTGGCACAGCGTGCTGAAGCACTTTTACACTAAATCTTACAAAGGAAATCCCCTCTTGTTAAATAACAAACACATCCTTTCTATAAACGGGGGAGGTAGAAAGTTCTGTTTCCTTTTCCAGATGCACTTCTTTCCTCTTATACATCATGCAGTCCATTTCCAGGTGCATTACCCGAGGCCCAGGGGATGGGAAGGTACCTCCTGTAGGCTACACCTCTGCAGAGCTCCCCCATCCTTCTCTCAGTGCTGTCAAAGCCTGATATAAAGAGCTGATGTGCTGAGCACTCAGCAGGCAGCAGCACCTCCTGGAGCTCCAACTCTGACTGAAAGTACAACAGCAGGGACCCTTCAGCCACACATTTCATACATCCTAGAGGTTTTTACACAGCCACCCACTTAGGTGCACAGTGCTGGGGGACTACATTCTGGTTAACCCCCCTGCCAGCAAAGTATGACAACTTAAAACTTTATGGGTTGGATGCTCACCTCACTGAGCAAGTTTTACAGTAGCACTCGGGCAAAGCTGTAGTATGAGGTATGAAGAACAAGCTGGTGAGCTGCATGGTAGGGTGGTGACATCAGGTATCCCACAAAAGAGCCTGCTAAAATATCCCAGGTGGCACCAGCATGGATAACTTTAATGACAAGCATCTGACAGAGCCTCATCTGTTAAGGCACACAGCTCATATTACTATTGCTTCATATGAAAACTAAGCAGACCTTGGCCACACTGATTTAAACCAAATCAGGAGCTATTCATATCATGGAGTAAATAAGGACAGTATTTCCAATTTACTTCCTAGAAGTCTGCTGGTCTCTGTGGGCATTGGTATCCTCCTCATGCCTTTGAGACTCCCAGGCACTGCATTAATGACTCACCTCTGCCCCTCCTGGGGCAGGGGAACTATTTCTCTTGAATGGATGCACCAAGATCAGATTTGCCAAAGGTCATTCAGAGGGACAGCAGAGAACTAAAATATTAGTTCTCCAGTTCAGCCTCAACTAGGCAGCTTTTTAGCCTACATGAGAGAGGACAAACTGAAAGATTAAACCTCGAGAACTATTCTAATCAAACACAAGCCAAAAGTCTCATATTTAGCCCAATTACCTCCAATTTGGCCCAGGCGAGTCAGATTCATGAACTTTAAGGCCAACTATTCTCTAACAGCAGAGGAGCCAATCTTATATTCTTGGCCAAATTTCCATGCTGTTAATCTATTTTAGTAACATAAATTCCAACCTAGAACAGGGGTGCCTTAAACTCTAATCTCTTCTACACATTTCTGCAGATAAAAAGTAGGAACAAAGGTTTTTCAAGCAAGGCATATTTGAATCTAAGCAGGTGAGAAGCAGAAAAGGAGAGCAGAGGAAGGACTGGAAAAAGAATCAAGGAAACATGTGGAAGAAACACCAATTGAAAAGTATGAATGACATAAGAATACTGTGATTTTTCCTCCTCCCATCTGTTTCTCCTTCATCACTTACTCCCCTTACAAACACCATTTCTGTTACTTTTTGTGTCATTTCTGGCACTGGTAAATCTAAGGACTCCTAAATTGAAAGTCAGGCCCTCAGAATTACTTGACTGACTTACAGAGATCTTGAAAATAGCCCCCCTGCCTTGTGCCTGCAGAGTTCACTTATTCACACAGAGCATATGCCCACAAGGAGCTTAGAGTAACAGCTGATACACAAAATACTATTACAGAAGAATTACTAGCTCTTCTTGTCCCTAGACCAGACCAAGGCCAGCTATCTAAACCACAGTGTTCTAAAGACTTTTGTTTTTAAATTAGACAGACATGCTTACCTATCCTAAACCCTTTACTCTGCTTTCTGATTTTCATGTTATTAGGATTTGTTCAGATCATGTTTCTTTGCAACCATATGGACTTCTCTCTTCTTTTTTTACACAGAAGCTGTAAATAAAACTCATGAGAATTCAATAGAAAGCCAGAGTTAGCAATACTCTGGCTTTCTTTCAGAAGTAAGCTCACTTTAATTGATATTTAGCTCAGAGGCACGTTGCAAACACTTGCAGCGTTCCCACAATTCTTCAAGGAGAGCAAGTCTCTTATTTGCAATCCACTTTCCATCCTCTGAGTCCTGTGACACAGATGGAAACAAGAAGGTTAACCTGGATGAGTGGATCAGCTGTTTGGTGGATGGCTCAGAAACCTGGTACGAGGATTTCACATAAGTAGCAAATCCCCAAAACATTCTGTTAGCATGGGAATCAAATAAATAACCCCTGCTGGGACCCCTGGGTCAACCAAGAACACCCTTGGAGTTTCAGTCGACAAGGTAGATTTATTATACATATATTTAATTACCTCAGAGCCAGAAGGCTATAAAATTACCTGGTTGATGAGCTATTTAAAACACCTAGCAGTTCATGGGATCCCAGAAACCAGCCATTTTAAGTGCCAGCAACACAAAGCAAAGAAAAAACACAAGGAACAAAAGAGTTATTGAGAAGCCAGGAAACAAGCAGGTTATTAAAATTGTGAAGGAGACCTTTAATTACTTGCAGCAGTTGTGGGAAACATTACCAGTTGCATCTCTATCACAGATTTGAATTTTACCAGTCATCACTGGAAGATTGCAGTTAATCTTGAATTTGTTTTGCAAGCCAGTTCAAAGAAAAGTTTAAATATGGAAACAAATACCATGTCTTCTCTACAGAAAGAATATTTTTTATTTCTACCAGCTTCATGTTTCCACCAGATTATCTTAAAAAGAAAAAAAAAAAAAAAGCTTTTAAAATACAGCTGCAATCATCAGGCTTGAGAGGTATTACAGAATATGGAACCACGCAAAGGGATTAACTCCTAATATCATCCAGCTGAACAGCATGAGCTCATCTGGGCTTAACCTCCTGAATCCATTCCATTTGTAAGACCCAAGCAAAAACAATAAATCACAGCTAACAAGCAGGCAGTTTTTATTTTAAACATTGAGAAGGATGGATGACTGCCTTTGCATCTCCATTAAGGAATCAAATTTTTAGTGGAGAAGGCACATTTATCCATTCATGGCTGCTATGCTCCCATTAGTGCCAGGCAAATAATTCATAAGGGATCATCTCACACAGCACATCCCTCTGAGCTCACAGACTGGCCATAAACACACCATATTTCTCTTCATGGGTGAGCACAGAGCAAGGAGCACAGGGCTGGCAGATGGAGTGAGGTGGCACTTAGCACATGGATTTGGGGACACAGCATTGCTCAGGGCACAGATCCATGCCTGGCCCAAGTGAGAGAGAAGGTCAGCAAATAACTTGTAGAATGGGCTGGAAAATGAAACTCACCTCTCACTTGCACTTGGGCTTTTTTATTCATAAATGTATTGCTGAAATGGCCGTGGAGACCTGCTCCAGGCAGGTCTGCTCAGAGCAGAGGGATGTGAACTGTCGTTGGGCTGCAGTGAGTCCCAAGCAGGGTTCATTCCCCTTCCAAGGGAGGAAAAGAGCCTCAAGGAATCACTCTGTGGGTGAGCTGCTAGCAAAGGGAGGGTGGAATAGTAGGTAACAGGCAATTCCAGTGGCTCAGGTAGGAGTTTCCTCAGTTCCTCAGTTTCCCAGTTCTCCTCTAGCTAGAAGCTAGAACTCAGGCCCAAACTGTTCTCTCTACCTGCAACCAAGCTGACAAAGTGAATTAAAAAAAAATGGGGGCAGCAGGGCTTAGTAAAGTTTTGTGTTTGGCAGAGAAACAGGATGCTAACAGTGGAATATCTCAAAAAGCTCTTTGCTGGTTTTGTGTAACTGCTGACCCTGCTCAGTATCTGTGCCTGCAATGTCTCGGTCCTCAACGTCCAACTGGTGTTAAATGGAAGTTTCACAGGAATGAGACTCCAAGTTCCAGTGAAGCTGGACATGCCAAAACTCATTTCTGCGCACTGTTGGGCAGTCCTTGGGTATCCCATCCCCTGAGGCAGCTGCGCTGCCCCCCTGGGGAGGACACGGACAGACACTTGGAAATGCTTTGCTGTCCATCCATCCTACAGGAAAGGGAAACACGGGAATGACTCAGCAAAATTGATCTCTCCCCGCCCCTTCCCAAAAACCCCCATCTCCACATCTGAGAGCCACCTTCCCATGCCCAAGTGCCCTCCAGTAATCCCTGCCCACCCAAGCTCAGCAGCAAAAGCAAGCCCAGCCTGTTTCCCGTATCCACACTGTGCTGTTGTTTAACCCCCTGGCACCATTCCTGGCTGAAGAAATGCCTGTGTAAGGGCTGGGAGGGCTGGCAGAGAGCAGATGCCTGTCTCGGCCCTCTGGTAGCTCCTGGCCCTAAGAAGATTTTAGCAAATGAGCATAATGCTGTCAGTGGGGAAAGGGAATTAGTGCTCAGAGCTTTCAGTGCTCTCAGGAGCAGTGAGCCAGATGGCTGCCAGGCTCTGAAGGAACAGAACTGCAAGTCTTTTCTTTTAATCACCTTCACCCTTTCAGCAGGCTGGGTCTAGAAAAGTAAGTGGCCAGTGCAGACAGACACCAAGTGTCTGTCTCTCAGACAGACAGGATGTACCAGAAGCAAAACGCAAGTACCAAACCAGATATTGAAACAAGTGTTGTGAATATGACTACACAGCCTGAACTGCTCTGGCAGCCTGTCTGCTCACCTTCAGTTGAAAAGAGGACTCACTGCTGAAGAAAAGAAAGCTCCCCCAGCATGTTCCCCTTCTGCACATTGGGGAAGGCCACACAGGGCAGCCTGTACTCTGTCTTGAAATGAAATCTCCCTCAGGAGGCACCATGGCATAGCTGTATGTACAGATCCAGCCTGGCCCACCCAGGATAAACCCAGGCCAAGTGAGAACAGTTGAAGCTAATTACTCATTTACAGCATGTCTGACTTACCACACGAGGCAGTCAAAACCAAGCAGAATTCCAAGTGTGATGCGCAGTAAATAAAACATATCTGATTTTGGGGAGTGCTCCCACCTCCTCACAGTGCCTTAGGCTGCACTGGGAAGGCCATGCTCTCCACCCAGCACATCCACCCCTAACTGCCCTTCCTCGCAATGTTCCTCACCACAGGCTTTATGGGAACTCCTTCCAAACATTTATCCTTAGCTGTGAGCCACACTGAATAATTATGCAAAGTTTTACTGAATAATCCAGTTTGATTGCTTGGGATGATTGAAACAGGACACATGACATTAGTTCTCATGAGGGATGAAGGCAAAACCAGTTTTAAGAGGAATATCCATGCCCATGGCATTTGAAGGACAGGCATGTGTGACTGTGACATCCACGTGTTAAAAGCGTTTTTCTGGAAAGAACAACTGCAAGCTTATAGAACAAATCCTGGACCACTCTGAACAAGCCTGGGAGCAAAAAAGGAAGAAGAAATTAACTTTAGAGTCTGGTCCCTTGCAATAAAACCTAGAGTCGGTGTTGCGCTTACAGCTGATACGTGGCAGTATTTTCCTCCCTTCCAAACAATGCTGAATAGCTCCATGCAGGAACACTATCCCACTTCAAGAAAATTACTATGGCAACAACCTAAAGGCGCATCTGCCTTCAGTTAAGAGCCAGGACTCTGGCCCTTCACTCCCAATTGCAAAGTACACACCCAAAATAAGAAGCATACAACCAACAGAGTAAGGCAATTTAGGAATAAGATTCGCTAAAAGACACATAGAGACTTGCCAAGCACTTATCAAGTCATTCAAATTCACCTCCAGGACCACTGCCTGCTGAGTTTGTGCACAGTTGCTGCAAAATTACTTTCAGCTGAAGTAGTTTGGCAAGTTGAACACCAAATTTAACTGCCACTTTGCTCTGACCAAGGCAGTGGATCTGCTGGTGGAACTCCTCCTTACTGTTAGTTTTCACTGTTGATCCCACTGGAAATGGTGAGTGTCTAAGCAAAAGGCTCCAGGCTTCCTGGGAAAACAGCCTGCCAAGGTCACTGCCCCTGTCTGCATCCCTTCTGCCTCTTATTTATGTCCCCTGACAGCCTGACAGGAAACTCCAACACACAAAGGGCAAGCAGCAGACTCCAGATCAGTTCTCACTGCCCGCTGTGGGGGTGTGTGCCAAGTTTTGGTGACAGGGGAAACAAGCAGCATTCACACACCTGCTGGGCTGGCTCACAAAGCATACGAAGGGATGCTGATGAACAGAAAGGCTTTCAGGAATCAGCTGTAAAGACAGATTCCAGATAGGTTTCTCCAGCTACTTCCACACTCTGGAACATGGACCCCCTTTCTAAGTCTGAGCTGAAAGGGAGCCAGCACAGTTGTAGTTGTGGTGGTTGATCTGCATATTTGATTTTTGGTTTCTTGCCTCATCTAAAGAATTGTTAAATTCCTCTATTTTTCCTCAGCTGTCAAACTGGGACCCATCAGTCTGCCAGATAACAGGCAGCCAGCAACAAGAAACTGAATTCACAGAAGCACAATCTATTTCCTCTTCACCTAGAAGGCATCAGAGCAAAAGCGAACCACAACTGCTGAGACATGTGGGTACACACTGAACACCTTATAGAGCCTCATCTTTCCAGGCTCCATGTCAACAGCTCCCCAAAGTTGTGTGCAGTGCTCCTGGACAGTGCCTGGCTGGTTGCAAACACAGAGGATGCTGCAACCTGGTTCTGCCCTACAAGTCTTCCTGGCAGCACAAAATCCACCTTGCAGAGTGCAGAAATCCAAACAGCACATGCCAACTTTGGCATCTAGCTTTGGCCTGGGGGATCTCAACTCCAGGCACCCCCTGAGGGAAGGAGCACCCACAACCTGCACCTCTCCCACCAATCCATGAGGCACTAACTCAAGTGACTAGATCAGAAGCAGCTGCTGGAGTGACACAAACCAGGTTGCTTCAGCAACTACGTACATCCTCAGCTTGGAATGGCTTGGAAGCAGCAGGGAGTCATCTGAATATTTAATGCCATCCACACATTTATACTTCACTATTACAGAGAGATACTCTCTTTCCAGAGCTCTCATTTGTAAAAACGTAACTCCCAGCACTAAGGATTGTCCCAGCTGGCTCTTCAGCTGTGACCAGGACACAGCAGGGGCCAGTGCTCCCAGAGGGACAGGAGGGAGGCAGGCACAGAAGCAGGGCTGGCAGGACAGGTGCCTCACCAGCCAGGGTCCCATCCCACAGTACCTGGGCAAGGCAAGCTGGAGGCAGCAGCCCATATCAGAAAACTTTATGGTGGTGAAGAAAGCCCCTGGCTGAGCCAGCCCCCCAGCCTGGAGCAGCAGAGTCCCCAGCCAGGCATAACCATGGCTGAGCCAGAGCCCAGCATTTCTGCAACACAGCTTAAACAGAGCCCCTGCTGAGGCTGATCAGGGCCATCAAGCCCTGTCAGTGGGACTGGTAAGGACTACTTACTCTACAAAACTGGCAGTTTGGTATCCAGCAGAAAGATGAGTGAACTCTCCAGAGACTCTGTTGGTGGTTCTCAGAACAGCACTGATGGAGAGATAATGGCAAAACACGCCAAGCTGTCTCACTCACTGACTTGTCCCTATCTCCTGGTGCAGTGTGATTGTTCCCTACTCTAAAAATTAAGTGAATATTGATGAAAGTTATTGATCAGCAGCTCTGCAGATAGATATCCTGTGTCCATCCACAAAGCAGACACTGCAAAGAAAGACATGACAAATACAATGGCATCAGATGCAGTGAGACAGTGACCATTCCTCTCTCATGCTGGCAGTGGGAAACTGCTCTGTAGAATGGTTTTGACTCCACACGGAATGTAAGCAGTGTGCTTGCTCAGGTTTTAGTCACTCAATGCAATGAGATTGCATAGCCTCACTACTCAAAAATTACTTTCAAAACTGTTTAAAGTCCTTATACAGGGTCATCTCTTCAGATCTCTCAAGGTAAGCAAGATTTCCATCCAGTTTGCAATAACCTCCTTGTGCCCATTTCCCTGCGTGGCAGCAGGTTCTGCACAGCCTCTAGCTGTGCTGATGAGGCATGTGGATGCTGTCCTCACCAAAAGCAGCAAAGCCTGACTGTAGTGAGAGGTGTATTGGGAGTGGAAGAGAGAGAGATCTCTCACCTGGAGAATGGCACTCACACTATTTCACTAAGAACAGTCACAACTCTCAACTGCATGAGTAAATCCCAGAGCTACCCAGAGCTGAAAAGCTCTATATTCCATTTCCATAGATGAAAGTGAGATGCCCTGTAATTTAACCTCTGAGACAGTGCTATTTTGTCTCCTATTTGAATAAGGTGGATGCTTGAAAAGTGCTGTTAACTATTCAGAGCGATGTTAAACTACTGGCATATGTGGCAGTTTCTGCTACATATTGATCTTTTTAATGATACTGTAATTCACCTTGCAAATTAATGCTTGAACTTGTGGATTTGTCCTTTTATCAATTTACATTCTTTTAGGGAGATTATTTTGTCATAGTTCTTCATGGTACTATCAAAAAAAAAATGTAATGGTGTTAAAAAACCCCAAACCTTAGCTATTGCTGTCAGCTATTATTACTGAGGACAAGTACCCATCTGACTACATCTCTCCCTATTAGCAAAACTGGCTTATCAGCTTGTCCTGAACTAAATTAATGCCTTTCAACTCCTCATTGGTAGCTCTGTGAACCTCAGAAAACACTCAGCCAATCCTCTCCTGTGCAATGAGAAGGAAGTGAATAGGAGGGAGGAATGAAGTATTGGGAAGCAAAGGCCTGAATTTAAGGCTTGCAGTGCGATGTGCACTCAGGCATGTCAAAAATAGGGATCTGACTTGTAATCAGGTTGCTTATCTGATGTCAGAAAAAAAATATTTAAGAGCTGAGGCCCTGTTTGGAAATATAGCAAAGAAATTTAGGACTTCGGTGGAGATCAGGAAATTGAGAAACCATACATTTTTTTTTTTGCACCATCTGACTTTTGAGCAGCAGCAGTGTGGTATAACTGCGAATCAATAAAGAGAACAAATGATGAAAACCTAATGGACTCTCAACATCAAGCTGTGCTGTACAAATCTGTCCAGCAGTCCATCTCAGATAACACTGATAAACGTCCTAAGACAAACCAGAGGCAGGAGCAAATTAACTGATTATCATTCATTTCAGAAGGCAACCATCTACTTGTGAATGGCAGTCTTAAGGAAACAGTCTTGCCTCCTACTTGAGCTCTCTTCTGAAAAGCACATCAGTGACTCAACTTCTCCCACTTGTGCCTCCCCACAGAAGAGCTCCTTCCCAGCTAAATCCTCACCCCACCCTGCTCTACTTAGCAATGCAGAAAGGACAAGAGGGTCATCATCTGCAAACACAACACCAGCTTCAGTGCAGGAGGAGCTGCACAGTCACACACTTGAAGTCTTGAGACTAATTCATGAGGGAGTAAGGAAACCTGAGCTCTCATTTACGTCCACTCTGTGAAACAAGTGACATCACTAAGTGTGCAAGGTCTCATTCCTGTCTAAAGAGTGGAATTTTTTCCCCTCAGTGTAGAAAAGACTACACTTCCCAAGGGCTCCGGGGTCGGAGACATGAGTGGGAAGAATTCCTCCCCAAACTGCTTAGTAGAATTGCCATCACTTTACTGTGTGTCCTACTCCTATACACAGAAAATGCTTCTAAAGCTGTGCTGGAAGCTAAAAGAATGATCCAGCTGCAAATAATCCCACTGGAGGAATATGTACTGAGGGCCAAGAATGGCTCTGCCTGTTGGCATGGGAGAGGGGAAAGGGTCACTGAGGACTGTGCTTATCACAGAGTAAAATTTCTGCTTGGTTCAGGCCACTGTTACACCTGGGGCTTGTACATCAGTCAGTCAAACCGTGTCTGTCTTCAAATCCCATCTGTGTGATGTAAAGTGTTAAAGTCAAGTCTGACTGCATCACCTCCTGCCAAAAGTAACAGGGAACACGCTGCCTGAGGGCTCTCAAGGTCAAAGGCTGAGGCCTAATCTGGGCTGAAGAAACTCTATACATTACAATAGGATTAAAAAGTTGATAAACCACCTCTCACCTGCTGTCCATTACCGATGGACACAAATAGAGATAATGTCACCACACAGGGAGCCATCAATCGGCTTTTTAAGATATGTTTGATGGCAAAAATTTCAAGGGCAGCAAAAGCTGTCAAATTGCAGCCTACCCTCTCAACATACGGTTCAGAAATTGATAGTTTAATATAGGGAAAATAAGCAGCTTCAGCCATGCTATGACTACTTTAAGTTAGCTGTGAACTATTGCTATTATTTCCAGATGGTTATTTGGTTGTTTTAATTTCTGGCACGTAGAGCAGTTTGTGGTTTTGCCAGGGTTTGCAAACATTTCTCAAACTGTCTTTAATCTTCCTGATGTGGGGTTTAGCAAGAAGGTAAAAGTATTGTATTTCCCACTGAAACTGAAGGGTAGAACAAAGACACTCACCTGCCCAAAATTATAAACTGTGTCAATAGTGGAGATAAAATTAGGAATAGGCAGAGAAAACTGGAAGGCCAAGTGCTATACTAAATGTTCTTCATGGGGGAATGCCATCCTCACAAATGGCATTGCAGGGAATCATGGTCAGGACTGACCGAGGCCGTGTGTTCCCATGTGCCAGGCACAGGGCCTGCCCGAAGCACAATATTCCAGTGCATTCCAGTGACAGATATGAGATGAAATTAATTTGGGTGGGAACACACAGAGCAAACAGAAAAATGGAAGAGTAAGAGACAGGGATCAAAGGAAATGTAACCAACAAAGTATCAAACACGACTTGTCTTCCTCTGTTGTCACCTGCTCGTATCATGCCATCCCAGTTTTCATACCCAGTTGCCCACAGAAGGCAAAGCCTGGGGAGGTCATGCAGGAGAAAGTAGGCTTTTTATCTTTTTATTAACATCAGTATAAAAAGCCAAATCAGATTTTAATTAGGTAGAAGACCTCTTTCAGAGGACCTTAAAAGCATGTGCAGTTCAAACCCTTTGCATCCGAGTATTTAAATGCCGATATATATATATTGATGTTTGTGCAATAAAATGAGTACTTATCCCTCACAAGTGCTTCTAGCTTTTAGCCCTACATCAGCTAAAAGACCCTGACAGAAACTGAGCTCTGGAACTGCAGCTAGGTGACTGCAGCTGGTGACTGCAGTGCCTCCAGGAGGAAAAAGAGTTTTAACCTCTCCTTTCAACGGCTCTTTGCCACATTTGACATTTAAGCTTGTCCTACCAGGAAGGAGCAGCTCCTGACTCTCTCTCCTAGCAGCTTCCAGTCTTTTTCTTGCCTGTTTAGCTGGAAGGATGTTCAACGTGTCAGGGGAGTGCAGGGCATTTCCTAGCGGGGGGAGTCAGGGAGGCAAGTTAAGGCTACTGAGCCAGCCTTTATCCCCAGAAACCTCTTTGCAATCTGGTGGTAGGAGAGCCAAAAGGGAACAGGTTTCTCAACAAGGTATCATAACAATCTCTTTCTCTGAGCATTAACATAATCTGCACCTGTGCTCTCTCTTTTAGGCACTTCTGGCCAAGAACAAATCTGCTCCCCAGGGTCAAGCCCAGCCCCTGTGAAAATGCTCGGTCTGCTCCTGCAGTGTGGGGCCAACCTGGAGCACCACGATACTGTGGCTGCTCTGCTGCTGATCACCCAGCACAGGGGGCCTGGCACCTCCCTCAGGCTTTCCAACTAACGAAGGTGGCTGCAGTCAGGTCCTCCTGTGGGAACTGCCAGCGGTGGGAAAGGGCTTTTGGAGAAGTGGAAAAATCTCAGGGAAACCTCTTACGTGGAAAGTTAATAGGTAGATACTCTCGAAGCGGCTTGGAGAAGTAGTCATACACATTTCATTTTCATAAGTGGAAAATACATGGCCAGACTGCCAGATCTGTCAGCCTCTTTTGGGCACTAAGCAGCGACAGAGAGACTTTGAAAATATGGACTGGTTCTGTCTCAGAGATGAGGGCCCCACCTCTGGTTAAGCTGTGCTGTTTGTGGCATTAATCATTTTTTAATTGGCTTTTTTAACTGCGCAATTACAAGCACATTCTTAGCACCTTTCTAAGCCAGAATGGGCTCTCTGGGCCAAAGGCTCAGCTCCACAACCCCTCGCCCCTGTGCAGGGGAAGCCTTGTTAGTAATTCATGAGTAGCACTTGCAGATTGAGGCCCTCGAGCACTTTTACTGGTTTTGGGAAGAAAGGACAAAGGGTTCACTCTGTAAAGGTGTGACATTTATATTTTAAAAAACCCAACAAAACTTCGAAAAGACTTTGTTGGCTTGTTCATAAGAGCACAATGGAGCTAACTTGGTCATCTGCTCTAAAGTTCAGAGAGCTCATGTGTGGGCTTCTGAGAGCCAGGAATAAAGCCAACTTGGCCCAAACAATGTTTCATTTGTCTTAACCATTTAGACTGCTGACTTTCCTTAGCTGCCAGTTAGTTTTCACATTTTCATAGGACTACACTGTGCATTCCCTAGCTTTACTTCCTTCTACGGCTGGATCAGATTGGTACGTTGGGCTGTGAAAGTGAATTTAATTTCCTTGCGGTCTTGTACTTGAAATATGATGGCAGAGAGGCATTATTCCTTGGAATGCATTTCTCTGGCAACCTGCTTTGTATTTCCAAGTAGATCCTTTGAGGCAAATCTACTTACTTTCCCCACCTTCTCCTCCAGCTCTCTTCTCTGAGCCAAGATGCATTATCAGATTTTTTTTTTCACTCCATCAGATAAATAAGTCAGGTGCATACTACAGTGAAAAAAAACACTTTAATCAATTAACAGAAGTTCCCTGCTGACAGCAGGGCAATCACTCAGCTAGTATGATAAAGATGCTCATCAGAGACAATTATGAAGAAATTAATTCCTTTGGGGATTGGCTGTAGCTTCCCTGACAATATTGCTGGGAACAGTTTTGCTTAGAAAGGTATTCTGCCAGAGTAGACATCTATCACCGTTTGTTTTCCCAGCAGTTGCTAGTTCTTTGCTGAAAGTCTCACTTCTCTGATTCTCCCTGTATTCTCCTGAGAAAAGGAGATTTATTAGCATAAATCAGAAACATAAATCTGGGATACCATATGCCAGACAAACTCCAGGAGCCAGGTGAGAGGGGACCCATTTTTATACCCTGGCCTATGCAGTGCCAGGCTGTGAGAACTAACAAAACAGATCACATGCTCATGCACGTTGATCCAGCCAAGAAAGTCTGGTTGTCAAAACGGTCCCCCCACCTGCCAGCCCTCGGCCTTTAGGGGCAGTGACCTGGAGCTAAAATGGTGGGGCTGTTCCCACTCCCTCCTCTGCCTGACCTCCTGCCTCTCTATTCACCAACTCGCTCCCTTTGCTCCTCAGATGGCAGCTCCTCTCTCTTCCCCACTGTTCCTCTCTGTGTCTCAGGGAGCAGATATTGCTCCAGTGCTGCCCCTGCCATCTGGAGCAGCATCCCTATCTCTCTGTGCCTAATTGAATTTGAAGAGAAACAGGAGCTGGCCTTGGGAAGAGACATTTCCCAACCCTGCCTTCTGACCCTGACTCCTCCCAGCCAGCGTCTGTTGGCAAAATGAAACACCACCCAAAGATCTGCTGTTCCTTTTTCCTTCAAGTTCAGGAGCTGCCTGCTAGTAACTCATGAGCCAGCATATCTTTGAATCTTTGAATGATGCCTTTCTCCTATACTTTAGCTTCCTTCTAGGGTAGCCCCTTTTGTGACAGGAACATCCCACCCTCAGCCTAGACCCAATCCTGTGCCTTCAGAGCAATGAAATATGTTTTTTTCCAATGTGGAAGGGTCAGACACGGTCCCCAGCTCCCCTCTCACTCTCTGAGTTGTGCGTAACAGAAAAATAAGATCCCAAAAGACTGGAGGAGAAACAGCACCCAAACACGAACAGCCTTCCACTTGAGGGATGCAGGAGTGTCAAAACCTACCAGTTTTGCTTCCTGTGGCACAGGGTGGGCCATGCTGCTGGATAACCTGTTTTGTTGCTGGATTTCACCAGCAATAAAATGAAATTTCTATTCACTGCTCAAAGACAGGCAAGCCAGATATGCTCACAGATGCCAAGGCTCTGGCAACATCACAACATCAAGTACCTTGTTCTTAGTATGTGTCCTAATATTAGACAGACAAATGAGAATCAGGTCTGACCCAAGCCAAGAACAATTTCATGTAGGGAAAGAACAACAGAGCACTAAATTATGTTCATAGAAGATCATAGATAGAGAAGGGAAGCTCAGGCATTTCTGATGATCGCTCCTCTTTGGAAACCTGTTCTTCAGGCCTGTGAGAAAACTTTCACTTGAAATGATTTGGCATCACATTACCTGAACCCCTAAAAGGAAATCAGACGTAGGAGCAAGAAGCTGAGGGGCTGCCAGTGCAGGCCATTGCTTATGGGACAGGCTTCTCAGATCTCTCTGTGCTGAGGCAGCAACAGAATCACAGAATACATATCCTGAGTTGGAAGGGACCCACAAGGATCATCAAGTTCAGCTCCTGAGTCCTACTCTGAGCAGCTCCCTGGAAAACTGTACACTGATTGGGAGCACTAACAAGGTGGCAAAAATTTAATTTCACACTGAAATCCAAAGACAAGACTCAGTCAGAAATGGCCACTGGCCAAGCTGTAAGATAAATGAGGCCACTGTTAGGAATAAATCTGAAAAGCTGGACACCACCAAAGCTAATCTAATGTCAGAAACAGTATTTTAACACAGATTGAGTCTGACACGCAAGGAGCTGTGTCAGCAAAGGGAGAGCACTGAATTAGTCCCACCTGAGATTGTGGTTGTGCTGTCTCTGCACACACATCTCTACTTCAGTGTAAACCCAGCCGCAGTAAGCACCATGTAGAGTGGAGTTTCCCCAAATTCTCTATAGTCCTGCTTCTGCAATGCCATCACTGCTTGTTTTCCTGTCATAGGACCCTCCAGATGCCCATCCACAAGTCCAAAACTCGGCCATGGAGACTGAGAGTCACAGAAAGGGCAATGTGTCTTGTCCTTGCCTCAGGTAACTCATGTAAGTGCCCTTGGAGCCACCTTAGCTTTCCTTACTCACCCCTTGTGCCACAGAAGCCTTGGGGGATGAGTTGGTGGAGTCTTTCCTTGGGGATGGAGATGAGGCCACATGGTTCTGGAGTCAGGAACAAGTCCCAGTTTCTATCCAGACCAGGCTGGAACTCCAATGGATAACCTGCAATCTGCAGAATGTGAGGGCCAAACATCTGCCACAGGGAAGAGGAGCACAAAGAGACTGAGCTGAGATTACTCTTCCACCCAAGGGCCAAGCTGTTACAAACTGCCTGGAAGAGTAAATGTTAATGCTATAGCAGATGCAGAGTAGAGGCAGTGAGATTCATTCAATTTCATTATAAAATGATACAAGATGCATAAAGTGTCAGCTTTCAAGTTCATAATTTATAAATTAAGTGTAAATAGTGTAGTCTGAGTCCTCTCTGGCCACTCATTTATCCTTCCCCCATGAAAAATTAATGAGTCTATGAAATAGCTTGTAAATTTAAAGCAGTAATTTATTTTTTTTTAAATCAACACTGTGATTTTCATAGAGACCCTGAAGCACTAGCTGGCTGCAGCAACTGCTGTTAAATCACTGGTCTTCGGTGTGCTACTACGCCACAGGAGATGTTTTCCACCTTCTGCTAAGTTTTCTGATGCAGATCAGTGTCAGGGACAAGATAAAGCTCTCTGAGGTTATTAGGTTGTCCTAGCAGAGCAATCCCTGCTTTCCAGAGCCTGGCAAGCTACTTCCTTCAGGGGGTGCTTGAGGATTTAACATCTTATCCAAGACATCAGGAGAAGAATTAGCAAGACAATTTTTATAATAAAGTTTTTTAAGAGGAAAATTCACCCCAGGCAAAACTTTTGGTCTGTGGGAAGGAAAGTGATAGAACCAGATCAGCTAGCTCTGTATTTCCACTAAGAGGATTCCCTAAGGCCCTCTTTTGCTATTCTGTGACCTTTTAAGCTTGCTACTGCACAAAACTCTGTGTTGGTCATTTTGCAAGGCCCTTCACAAACTTTGGAAGGACCTGTATTCCTGCCTGTAGGTGTGTGCATTTACCAATCCCATGCAAAGATCAGAGAGGAGTAGGGGAACAGGAGGCAGGTAGGCTGGGGAACAGATGAGGGCAGGCACAGCATTCCAGGTGTTGCAGTCATGGAGGACCCCAACAGATGAGTACAAAGAACAGGAAACAGAGTGCTCCACAGGTGCCCACATGGGTGTGAAGGCAGCTTTCCATGCAGCTCAGAACATGCCCCAGCCTACCCCCATTCCCTTCTACCACATCTGGGGACTTGCCTCAACACCCAAATAAAGGCTCATAAAGCCTATCCAAAGGCAAAGATGTTCCTACACAAGACCTTTGCATCTAAATGAGTTGCTGCTTGCTGGTCTGGGCTCAGCCAGGGGTGCTGGAAGAGCAGACAGGATTCCACAGCTGCTCCAGCATCACAGCAGGGGATGTTCTGTGTCACAAGGGAAGGCAGTATCCAGAGATGAGGGGTTAGATAGCTTTAGGGTGAGCTCCATAATTTTCTGTTAGTTTTCGTGCTTAACATTGGGAGTAATTTCATTAATTTGCTCAATAAAAATTGTTTCCCCAGAGATAAACTCCTATTGTTAAGGTCTCTCATGAAATGTCCAGCTCTTTTCAATTGAAAAACACACACACTAAAGTAAACAAGGCAGAACAAACAAAGCACAGAAAGTACTTTTCCTCTTCTGTATACGTAAGTATGAACTCGCTCAGTATTCCTTCTTCCCTACAGCCTAACTCTGATTGTGATGAACACCAAGCCACTGTGACAATTTATGTCAAAAGTGGCAGATTTTATTAGATGCAATGTTAATTTATTAATTAAATTCTTACAATCAAGCATTAGAATCAATAATCTTCCTCTGGGGACGAGATGGAGTGAGGAACATAATAACTTTATCTCTGCTGCATGTAAAATATTTGTAATCGAGCAGAAAGCCTGATCTCAAATGCTTAAAAATATAAGGCTGGGGAAGCAAATGTGATTGGATCTCTCATAATCTAATCATTTTACTCCACATGTGGCCCCCAATCTGTTTAGGATTGTTAAAATTCCTGGATATTGTAGTGCCTTCCCCAGAGAACTCTGGGAAGCGCTATGGACAGCCTGGACCAGATGGGATGGCAGTGACTCCAGCCAGCAAAGGCAGAAAAGAGGACAGCACTTAACTCCTCCTCTGCCGGCCACCAAAGAGGAAGCCTGCACTGGAAAATTAATGCGGGCTGCTTTCCAGCACCACAAAAAGGCAGTTTTTAGTTTAAAGCTCCTGAGAACAAACCGCTGCAGCCCACAGGGACAAACAAAGCAAGGACCGACAATCTCATCCTTCTGAGAAATTGTTCAGTGCCCTAGGTGGAAATTCGTGTGATTTTAAAAGTCCTCTGGGTGTGCAAAGGAAGGAGAGCTCCCAGGAGCCCAAGAAGGTGGTGAAATGCTGTAAATGAAACCAGCTCCTGTGAGATGAAAGGCCTGTTGTTCAGATGGAGGTGTTTTTAAAAAGCTTATGGAATTGCACAGGATCAGAGAGCGTTCCTCCAGCTGCATGAAATTCAGCAGATCCATGCTTGGTTTAAGAGCAAGAGTGTGGCTGCTCAGTATTCCCTGCCCCTCTCTAACTTGCCACTGAAAGGAGTCAACCTGACACTTAAGAACCTCCACCATAGGAAACAGTTGGATGCTCCTTGTCCACACTAGGGTGGATTAGTTCTAATTTATACAAGTTTAATCCTTTGTCATATGAAACAAGCAACACTGTGGCTGAAAACAAAACACAGGATTACCCTAATAAAATGGCACACTGATTACAGGCAGTGCCACTTCATTCCTCCTGTGACTTTCTTAAATAAGATAACCAGTGGTTTTAAGGTAAACTGGAAACCTCACCTTATTTTTCCATACTTTCACAAACTGTTATGCTGCTTTGATGACTTGGAGGAAATTCTGTTGGTGTTTTCTAAGGCATTTAACAGGACTTAAAATCCTAAAAGCCTAGGGGCATGGTAAAAAGAAAAGGAAATGAAAATAGCAGCTCAGGATTTTCAGTGTGTTTTCCTCTTTGTTTCATAAAGAAGCTGTTAGTGTTATACTGACTCTGGCTGAGGACTTGAAGATTTTTCTGTTGCACTGAATTTGCACTTGTAGAAGAACAAACTCTATCATAAAAAAATAAGGACTTTTCCCATTAAGATGGATATAGCAACCTCAAGGCAATCTCACACATCCTGCAAGATCAGAGGATCACAGGAAATATCCCCTACATCATATCTGTCATCTCTTAACAGACTCCTCTGACTAACTGCAACCATTCTTAAAAATATGGAATATGAAAACAGTGAGGAGCAATTGTATATCCATAATCTTAGTAAAAGTTTGTTGCTTAGTAAAAGGACCTTCAAGACCATCTTTACTTTTGACAGCACCAAGATCATTTTCAAGTGCCAGCGTCTTATCCCGGGGAGGGACTGCTAAGCAAAAACTCATGTAATTTTAATAGCTATAGCAACTATCACTGTAAAATTCCCTGGAGAACTTCTCAACATAGACATGCCATGATAGGGGCTGTAGGTCCAAGATGTAGGTCACTGGCTTTTTATCCTACAAACCACTCCATATGGGACAACCCCCCAGACTCCCAACCAGCCTGTTCCTATACTCTCACCTGGGAAGAGGCTGCAGGAAAATTTCAAGTCTGCTTTTGACTTATAAGCAATTCCCTGTCTCTCCTGCTTATTAATGCCTCTGAACAGGAGCAGACTAGAGCTTTTCTTATCAGACAGTCCTTTGAGTGCTTGTGCATTACCCAGATTTGACAAAACCTGGAAGAAATAAAAGCAGCTGCCCAACTACCCTCAGAAGGCCTTAAGTGCCAGACTTTTGCTTAGGCTTGTCTTTCACAGCTTCAAAGGAAAGTGTGATTCTTTCTGGAGCCCAGCTGTGCATCTGAGATGATATTTTTTGAGCAATAACACTAACCAGAAGTACATTAACTTCTCAAGGACATACTGGCTTCTGAAACTATCAAGCAATGATTTGGACAATCACTCCACCTGGGAGGTGATTTTTACAGAAATTTGCACCCACCCTTTTCACAGCCAGAAGGACAAGTCAGAAGTTCTTCTGCTCAAAAGAACAGATTGCAACTTGCAGACATGGAAAATGCAAAACGCATGTGGATGCTATAATTGCCCCGTGAGACATCCCATTACTCCTGCTTGGGGTTATGAAGAGAGTTTATACATGCAAATGAGTTCAGAAAGTATTTTGCAGGCAGACAGGCAGCTGGGAGCCAAAGACTAACAACTCCAAAACTCAGTGTTCATAAGATACATGTGTGCACATGTAAAGGACAGAAAGAGAGAATACTACTTGTCTCATAACTGAAAGATTAGATTTCTCTTTTCCCGTGCATTTTTAATGTGCTTTACAGGGTTTCATGAAACAGAACTCCCTGGGCAGGGCTGGGGGCACAGGAAAGTTGTCTGCTCCTGGGAACTGCCAGAGTTACAGCTGTGCAGTAGATGGGATGACATGCAGACCTGTTTCCAGCCTCCACTGTATCATTCTGCCATGGAGGACTAAAGCTCTCCTGGCCTCTCACACAGATGCAGATTCCTGATGAAGGTGACCCCACCAGCTCCAAGGTAGGTTGCCAGAGGAATTGCTACAACAGAGATAGACGTGGTCATTTTTTTGCTTCTCCTTGCCAGGTGTGATAGAGCAGTGTGACACAGTTCTTACAGGTGTGCTCTCTGTGGCAAAGCCAGGGCTGGCTGTGCAGCTTCCTTTTGAATGCCATGAAAACCAAACGCGGTGGGACAGCGTGCTGCCAGGACCACAGGACACTAATCCTCTGGCTTACAGAATCCCCCACCCAAATACAGAAACTGGGACTGCAGCTCCAGAAAATGCACATCTGAAGCACCTCAAAGAGCTTCAAGCTGAATCCCTGATGGTCTGACTTCTCGCTCCCTTTTCGAAGCAGCTCCTTTGTTTTAGTGTTACTGTTCTTTTAGCAGAGCCTCTACATAACGGAGTATAGATCGAGTCTCCAGTGTCAAAAGTGGTCATCTCCCACATTTGTGAGAGGTGTGGGTAGCCAGCAGGGTTGGAACAGAAGCAGGATCTCTGAACTCACCTAAAGTCAACTCAGCTCTGAGCCTGCTCATTACAGACTACATTTTTCTAGTGAGAGGGCTGTTGTATCAATTTTGTTCCAAATCAAGGGTTTGATTAATCCCTGTTCTGACTCCTCTGAGTTCAATCACATTATACAAGTCATGAATTTAGCTCTTAACTTTCTCCATACAGAATACTGGTTTGGGTTTTTTTGATGCTGCCTCAGTGAACCTTTCAATTTATGATGCATCATGCTCCAGCAAAGCATGTAAGCAGACACATGTGGGAAGTGAGAAACTGCTGAGAGAGGAACTGGACTAATTCCATACTGAAACCATCACCAGCCTCTTTCACCTGACATCCTTGCTCCTGTTTTATTCAGTGGTAAAACAGAGGGATCCTCCTTCAAGCCTTTGGCTTCCCACAGCTGAAGTGATGGCCAAAGCAAAGATTCCCACTGTCCTCCCTGGAATCTGGATCTGAGCTGTGGGTAATGGTTTGTCTTGATGGTAACAGGGGGGTTTAGGGAGGATGAGACAGTGAGTCCATCCCTTCTGTAACAAACATGTCCACTATGTCCAGACTGCCTAGGGATTTTACCAGATACGAGTGACATCTGCTCCTGAGCCCTGCCCAGAGATCTTACTACTTAACACTGGTTACTAGCCTACAATTGTCTCTGCTGACTTCCTCCCACAAGTCCCTCCAAATTCTCAGCAAAACCAGACTGTAGTCCCTGCTCGTATATGATGGTCATGATTTTTTTTTCTCTCATGCCCTGTCTTCAGGGCACATTTTTGATGCCCCTCATCTGACCAACATTTCCCTCTTCCAGGTCTGCTCTGGGTCCGCACTGGACATTTTTCTCATGTTTCTTTTCCATTAGGGGAACAGTTTGCTTCTAGCTAGGGACTTAACACTTTGGCTAGTTCCCAGATCTGTTACACAGACATTACCTATTCTGGATTTCACACCACAATGACGGTTTGTCTGAAAGATCCCATTTGCTATTTACCCTACTTCTGCTAGTTTTGCAGCGTACACCCTGCAATGTCCCTTCCTAGCCCCACAGTGCCAATATTCTGGTCATACATATCAAGGCTCCCACATGCTGTCCCTTTTTAAAAGCACAGTTGCCCAGCAAAACCTTTCAGCCAACATTGGATGGACATCCTAATTCTCCCTGCCACCTTCTGCAGTGAGAGTAAACAAACCACATTTCTCTCCCTTGCATCAGTTGATGAGCAAACTTACATTTCTCAGAAGAATCTGCTATGAAAGATCTGTCAAAGCCTTTTCCTACTTCTCCTTCATTTGCCCCTCTTCTTAGCAAACTTTCAGCCTCAGGAAGGCTTAAATAATATATCTCCAAATCCAGGGAAACAATGGTAAAGGGTTACTGCAAGTCAGTCTCTTCAAACACCGAACAAGAGACTTTATTTAAAAATAAATAAAAGACATAGCCTCCCTACTATACTCTGTCTGTACCCCCTGGAAATTGCCTGCCTGGAAGCTCATGCAGCTTCCTGGAGCTTGCTTTTCTGAGCAGACATCCCCACAGGGACCATCCCAGGACATCTTTCCCGACATCTCAGGCCAAGAAGCACAAGCAGCATGTGAATCCTGGCCATATACTGCTCTCGCTCAGCAGGAGTGGCCTGAAAAGGACCATGGCTTTGCTACAACTGCTTTGTAGCCCCAACAAGCGTTTCTGGCTTGCTGTGAGCCACTTCTCAGGCACCCTTTTCCTGCCTCCTCCTGCAGCCACGCTGCTTTCACATCAGAAATACTCCCCCAACACTTTTGGAGTTTCTTTCTTACACAGCCTCTGCAAGCCAAGAAAACTGCTCAGATCTATTCAGGAGATTCCTGACAGTCTTCAAAGGATTGCTAATTCCAGTCTGCTTGAAAAAAATGTAGGGCATTCCTCCTCTTACAGCTTTTCTGCCTTCCCTTCTTTCTCTAACTCAGCACCTGTTGGTGCAACACACCAGAAACAAAGTGCACCTGAATCTATCTGAAGCTTCAGCAGCTCCTGCTGTAGGCAGGGAGATTGGACACCCCTTGGAAGGGCCATCCAGCTGCCTACGCAAAACCAGCTTTCTAGAGTAGAGTGGTTCACCCCTGGCCGGCTCGGCTTAAGGGCTGACAAGGGTTAACAGTGTTTGCTCCTCGCTCCATCTCACCCCCTCCTCCTCCTCACTGTGCATTTCAGTCAAAGACCTGCTCCCTGGCCAGCCAGTGCCGGGATTAGGCTGCTCCAGCAGTCTGGCTGACACTCTGTGCAGGAGCAGGTCCGGGGGTCCGCAGGCAGCACAGCCCAAGTGCTGCAGAGCCCTCCGGGAGGAACTCCAGAACTGAAGGGGCAACAATCACCACTCTGAAGATTTTTAAATTATGCAAGTTCAAAACAACCTTTGAAAACACCCAACTTAGGAAAATACCGAATTTCTGGTGGTTTTTTTGTTTTGTTTGGAAATATCCCCTCCTCTCCCCCTCCCTTTTTTTTTTTTTTTTTTTTTACTTTTCTTGAAAGACTGCAAGTATTTTAGTTACTATGCCTGCTCAGGAGCCATATGGAAAAATCAGTTCTGTCCTGTTAAACTGGTTGCACAGTTTTGATTTTCATGTGCCTACAGAGATCTGAAAAACCCATGTCGTTTTATTTTATGTTTTTTCGGCAAAGAGGGCAAGTGGTCTGAGGATCATCTGGTCAAGAACACAATAGGTAAGCACAGCGATTTTTGTGTGAGGTATTTCCAAGAGTCTGAGAATATGTTGTTTGTGTAATTGGGTGAAAATTACCACAGCCTTTAGGACGATGTTCTCTTTGGGATAAGCTGATTATAGGTTTGTTGATCGCTTGGTTTGTTTGTTTTCCTGGACGAGGAAAAAACTGAGCTGCTGTGGTATCAGTGTGGTTTGCAGGATCCTGTCATTTACACAGCAGAAAGACTTTTTTTTTTCTTTTTTTTTATCCTCTCCAAAGGGGCAGAGCAACTCAGATTCCACTGTCAAAGGTAAAACAAAATATTTGGGGTTAAGTTTTATATCTGTAAGCTATTATTAGACTACAAGAATAACAAAGTGGCAAAGTGACTCAGAGTCATAAGGAGAGCTCTGTTATAAGAACATTAAAAATGGAACTGACATAGAAATCTTAACTATTCTTTCAGCTTGTTCAGATGGGTGTTTAATCCTGCCTTCAACCAGGTGCTAAAAATATTACAAACAGGCAGAGAATATATCAACTTTACATGGATGTTGAGAGGGACATTCAGATAATCTGGCAGTGATAATTTCAATAATAATCTCACTGATGCTCAAGATGTGCTTTACTTTGGGAATCACAGATTTTGTACATAACCTCCAGTTGTATTCAACAGTATGTTTAAATGTGCATGTTTGAAATGGATTTTACAAGGAGCAGGTCCTTTCCTAAAGTCACTTTAATTGCAATGGACAGCAGGTCTGTTGTACTGTAGATTTGACTGCTTGAGATGCTCTGCACATTTGTAGGCACCATAAGGAAAGGGCTGATCTCAGAAACAAGTAAAAATTACAAGGAATTGAGCCTTTGTCTTTTATGTTCTCTTCTACCGTTACCCAATAATCATATTTAACTGGGATATTTACTCTTCGCTGCTTGTAAGATGCAATAAGCTACTTTTCCCTCAAAAAAAGGGATCTTGCTTACAGAGCTCCCTCTGCTTTCCAAATCCCTGAGCTACAGCTGGCACCTGTGTTAAAGGTCTACACCCTTTCCACTTTCATATTTGCCTTTTTCTGAAACTGGATGTGGCAGACAAAAGTGTTGTAAGCACAATCAATAACCTCACATAGTAGTGTACTGTCAAATTCCTTGTCCTAAACAGGGTGTCCTGTCTGTGTGGCTCTGGGCAATGTACACAACCTTTTAAATAATGTCAGAAACAATGCCAGCATTTGCTGAGGACCGGTTGTGTACTTTTCTCTCACAGATGCCAAGCTGATAAGAAAGCCCCCTGGGGAACAGGGACACACCTGATGTTTAAAAATCTCTTATCAGAGTGAGTACAATATAGTTGCTCCTGCGAGCAGCAAATGCTGAGACAGGCTGGAAGTGATGCAGGTATGAAAATGATGGGCAATGCGAGAATCTAAGAACAGGATTACTGCCCTACAGTAATAAAGCTTTCCTCCAAATGAGATATGCAAAATGCTTAGAATCTCTTAAGCATCAGTTCAGGGAGTCTTATCCAGCCTTCTCCACCTTTCATCTAAAAGTATCTTACACAATTCTTAATAAGTCATGCTGATCCTCTTCTCTACACATAGAGAAATAAAAATCCAATAATCTCTGACCAACCAGCAGAAGCAGTGTTTGGGAGACAGTGACCTCCCGTGAGTTTGAAAGTGACAGCTCCATTACAAACAGCTCAGCCTTGAAATTTAGGAAATGAAAACCATAAACTAGAAAAAAGATATTTTTATGTAATTCTCCACTCATTCTTTCAGCAGTAAAAGATTTTTTTTTTTTTTACAACTGTCTTGTGATATTGCACCTGTGCTACACTGACCGTATTTTCTATAACCAAAGACTTCATTCCAGCTTCTTGACAGAGAAATCCCCTGAGAAATATTTCTCTGTGAACTTTAAGCAATTTAGCAAAATGGAGACTGGCACTCTATGAATGCCTGACTTGCAGTGATTATGATAAATACCAGTAAAAGCACAGAGAGTGTCACTGATTATTTTCTCCCCAATGACAGCAGTTTCTATTCACTTTTGTCATCTCACTTTGCAGTACTGAAGATGTCCTGGCTCAGGTTTTATCTGCCTCTCCACATTCTCATGGCAGCTTGCTTGTGCCATTCCATAAAAGCACCCACCAGTTCTCAACAAAGCTTCCGGACTGATCTCTTCAATTTCTACCACTCCCTGATACTTGCTGATGGTAAGGAAACTACAGTTCACCTGATGAAGGATATACCCAAAAGGTAAGAGCAAATCAGCCGCTCCTGTTCTCAGATACTTCCCTACAGCACTGGTAGTTGCACACCACCAGCACAGGCCAAAAATCTATGCACCTGCAGAGCTCTACCAGTGCACGCTGAATGTACAGCAAGAGGCCCACTATTCAAGTCATTCCATTGCCCAGAATCTGGAATGAGCCTCTGAGATGACATTTAGGTTCATGTACACATTTCAGGCAGCTTTCTGTGGTGTTTGTCAGAGCAGCAGCTGATTACCTAGCAAATTAACTATACCCAAAAATCAAGAGAACATCTGCACAGACATCTCAGAGAAACTTCTGCCAGTGTCCTGCACGCTTGCAAGTGTTTTTGCTGAATGGCCCTACAACTTGCTAAGACCAAAAGCGCTTTGCACGTGGAAATTCCACAGACTCTTTGCTTCCCCAAAATGTCTGCAAAGTTTTCTGCCCTACCTGGATATGTGGGTGATCTGGGTATTACAACTGGTGCTGTACATCTTGGGTAGCAAAGATCAATCTGCTTGTTTGGGAAGAGAACACTTGAAGGGGTTTAATTAGACTCCACTCTGGGCAGTGACCAACACACAGAGATTTTGACACAGACCCGAGTGGTCACGGAGCAGAGGGCGAGTCCAGATGGTTCAGTCTTCACATGCATTGCACAGACAGAAACTGGAACATGGCAATATATTATATAACGTGGTGATGCTCACAAGAGCAAAACTAAGAGTTCTCCTTGTTAAAGGAAAAGGGGCATTGAAATCTCAGAGACAAGGGAATTTTTCTACGCTCATGTGGCGTAACAGTACAACTGCAATTAAGAGGCAAACCCCCTTCAGTTTAACGTGATCAGGTGAGGTTCTTATGAACCCCAGTCATCCAAACAAGTTTCGGCTTAGAGTAAAAGACTCAAGAATGTGGCCCAGTAGCCACATCCTGAAATTAAGCCAGACCTCTAGGCTTACATGATGATCCATAATGACTATGCTTGTCTCACTAATAAACAAAAAAAAACCCTTGAATTGCCTCCATTTAAGTGCAGAGTGAGTGACCTGTGTCCAAACAGTTCTGTGGCTATATACAGTCCTTATAAAAACAACAGGAATAAACAGAGACGGGAGGTTGAGCTTTTTTTAGGCGGGAATCAAAGCTGACCAAAGACGCTGATGTCACTTTGCACTGCTCATGCACAGCAGCCTTTGACACAGAGGCAATTAAGGTAGAACTGGTCTGGATCAAACTGCCTTTTACATCTGAAACTTTTCAGGACTGGCTAAAACCAGTCTGTTAGATCTGCATCTGACACCCAGGAAAACCCAGATATGCAAGCACATATGAGGGAGGATAGGATCTAAGAGCCTTCACTAAACTCCAGTCAGGAAACCCTGGGGATAAGTGTACCAAATTCCCCAGAGTCAGGCAAAGGTGGTTATCTAGAAGGCAGTTCAAGCTAAATCATATCCATCACCCAAAATAACCAGCTAAGGACTGCGAAATGATATTCACCTCAAGTATGCTAAAATTCAGAGGGAAAAAAATATCACCTAAGGTACATGAACAAAGCTTTGAGCAAATATTTATGCACTAGAATAAAAACAAACCAACAACGCACAGCTTGTATCCCTCCCACAGCTGAAGGTTACAGACATTCACATCCCTTTGTGTGGATGCACCTCAGAGAGCAGCAGTCATTTCAATACCACATCAGGACAGCTGATTACAAGGCATCTCAAGCAAACTTGAACTCCCCGACACTTTCCCTCTGTTTCTAATCCACATTTACAGGTACTATTTTGTTTTGGAAGAAAGCAGAGTCCTTTCGCCGTTCACAATAACAGTGACCCCCTGTGACGTTCCCATCGAATGGAGCATCCTTGTGCACAAGGCTTCAGCAAGTTCCCTTGGAAAAGAAACACAAGGTGAGACCTTCAGCCCATCAAAGCAGAGGCAAAGAAAGGATAAGTTACTCACAGGGAACTCCCCACAAGCCTAAATAGCTCACGCTTCCCTCTGTTGTAAATTGCCACAGACTCACTCTGTTTACATGGATGAAACGTGGGAACCCATCAGATTTTGCCCTCAACTCAAGTTAAGTTAAGGATTATCTGTGGAAAAAAGTCTGCATCTAAGGTTAATATTTGGGAACAACTGTGGGTCTTTGTGGCTGCACAAACACAGATCAACTCCATCAGCTCTTTGTACTGGGCCAAACTTCCCCCCTGCTGCCTCAGCTCTTTTTCTGTGGCTTTGGCCACTTGAGACAGTCATTTGCTCCCCACAGCGAAGCAGAGACAATTTATCCATTTCTTCCTCTAGGATTACCATTTACCATGTCAGTGGGCATTACACTGCCAGTAGCCCAAAAAGAAATTGCTTTCTCTTGCATGAATTTTTTGAATTAATGTTTCGAACTAAGAATCTGAAAGCTGCCATTAACAAGTCTTACCTGGCAAGCAGGTACACCTGACCAAGTTCAAATTATGCTCCTGTTTTCCTTCTTCATAGGAGACAATGGCACAAAACTAATCCAAAGGAAACCCCTATTCTAGAAAGAGTGAGTCTCCTTAAAATAAAGTACCCGAAGGGACAGCTAATGGAAGAAGAAAATTTTAGGGACATCAGCATGATACAAGTTAAGCTTTTGCAAGCCGCGGTTTCATAATAACAGTTTTTGAAAACATAATTCTACAGCTGCACAGTGAAAATAAAAGCTTCTCAAATTTTATCTTAATAAATTGCCAGTAGCAACTGAAACATATTTTTAGTTATAATTATTGTTTTCAAGAAGAAAATACGATGTTCCCTTACATGTGAACTGTAAAATTTATACGATGTGCTCTATTTCACATGGGTTAAACCAGCAGTTACAACTCTGCTTTCTGCCCGCAGGTGACCACGATACACAGGAGGTCTCACAGTCTCAGAAGGCCTCAAGCATCGTGTCCACCATTTTTAACTACAAGGGAAATTCCGTAGAGACTTACATGGGTATGTCTTCCCATTCTGCCCTTTACATGCTGGAGTTCTTATCCACTGAGCGGGACACACACATTACTGTGTACCTAACGACTGACACAACATCTGGGCACCTCTACCCGGAGCTTCCAATGGATCCACGCATAGATGTTATTGGAGTTGGGCATACAACAGTGACTCTGACCTGGAAACACAGTCCTTCTGTCCTGCAGCACAGAGAAAGCATCCAGTACTGCCTCCTAGTTAATGAGAAGCACAACTACAAGAGCTTATGTGCTGCTGAGACAGCAATCAGATCCTCTGGAATGAAGCTGCCACCTACGTTGGCTTTGTCCCTGTCCCCCTACCTCCTCGAGCCGCAGCAGGTGATGATATTGTCCAACAGTGAGCTGAGCATCATCAACAAAGTGAGCAGCGGGGAAGTCCGGCAGATCTGCATGGGCACCAAGAACACTTACACAGTGCCCAACCTCAGCCCCAGCACCCAGTATTACTTTGATGTTTTCGTTGTCAATCTCCTTACAAACGCCAGCGCCGCTTACACTGGGACGTTCGCAAGGACCCTGGAAGAGCCTGAACCCAAGGTGACCGAGCTGAAAGATGGCAAAGTGATTCAGGTTGTCCTGGATGGGAAAAAGAAATTCTCCAGCCTGCAGTACCAGGCGAGGCACAAGAAAGTACAATTCTCCTTTCAGTTGTGTCGTGGCCAAGTACGGGTTCACATAACAAAGAACGGCAAAACAGTGGCCTCGGAAAACATCTCAGGGCTGAGGTATTTCTCTCTGAAGGGAAAGCTGCTGGACACATATCTGGTGCAGCTGAGGTCCACAGAGGAATCTAACTCTTCTGTGAAAGTACAGGTGTCCCCCCATTTCCACAAGCCTTTATTCCCGCTTCTTCCAGAGAGCTTAAAAATCAAGTCCTTCAGTAAACTGAGAACCTGCAACTCTGTGACCATTGCCTGGCTGGGAACACAAGAGGAGAGCAAGTACTGCGTGTACAAGAGAAGGATTGAGGAAGATCAGGTCTGGAGGGAACTGCAAAACGCAGACAGGTGCTCTGGACCTGAGTCTCGGCACAAATCAGAGAAAGTGCTGTGCAAGTATTTCTATGATCTGAATCTCCAGCGAGCTGTCACCACAGAGACCATCAAGGGGCTGGATGCAGGAACACTTTACTTGTTTGATGTTTATCTCTTTGGGCCATCTGGCATCCCTGTGAGATATCACAGCAAAGTCGTGAAGACCAGAAAAAAATGCTGAAGGTTTTTAAGAACAGATTTGAAGTGAATGAATGAAGACTTCTCGAAACCTACACCAATCCATGTCATAGCCTGTGCAGTTTAAAATACACTCAGATAAAATATAAAGCCATGAGATTCTACAGAGAAAAAAAAAAAATCTTAGTTGTCTAGATCATTACACTTACTTTTACATCTCCTCTCCTGTGTAGGGTGAGGTTTTTCTCTTTTCCTATCTCATTCAGACATCAAAAACAGACCTGTGAAACAAACCCACAATCGTGGAAACAAAATACCCTAATGGCACCTATGAGAAATAGATTGGTTACCTAAAATGCTTCTGAAATCCAATACAGAAGTGATGGGAAGCGCCTCACAAGAAGCACACATTATTTTCAAGTCCCAGAGAGTTTTCCACTTTCTGTAACTCACAGAGGTAATGGGGAACTGAGAGACCCCCACAAGTCAGGCTACTCTTGAGAAACTGCATTTCCTCACTGCTTGAGCAGAGATGGAGACAACAAGAAATTAAAAGAAGCAGTGCAACTCATGTAAAGCTCCACACCTCAAGTGAAGCAGGCTGAAACACATCTTTCCCCGTTACCTGCATGTTTGTTTGGTTTCATTTCTATAGAGAAACTGTGCTTGATTAGAAACACAAAGTTTAGGCCAGGAGCTAGCTCTGGATCCAGCTTTTCTGGGGAGTATACAAACACACTGCTGTGCTGCTGCCCACTGAGGACAGCAGCAAATGAGGAATCCTGACACAGAAAGAAGATTAATCTATAACCTCAGATATCGAGCCCCTGTCTATGACTGTGTGACTCCTGAGTGTAATATATTCATTCTTTACATCTTTAAATGAGCTTATATGAATGAATGCATTGCCTTGAGAAAAACTAAGCGTGGTTTTCCTATTAAATATCATGGAGGAAAAAAATATTTGTAGTAAAAATCCTGACAAACACTTCTTAGTTGCCTTGTTTCCTTGATTACCTTCCTCAAATGACATGAGACAGTAAAAAAAAAAAAAAAATTGAAAAAAATTAAGTCATCATAAACCGCCTTAAGCTCAATGTCAATTATCAGCAGAAAATATTTTGCACACAGGCTCTGGAATTTACATATGAAGAGATAAAATAGATCCACTGACCCCCAGAGGTTACCAGAGAAACCTTGCCTGCAGTAATTCTTTTTTTCCCTACACTTACACTAAGCAAATACATAAGTTATTTGTTCCATCATTGGATATTTCAGAAGTTCTCTCGCCATTCAGGGCCATCAAGGTTCTAGTTTGAGCAATTCTTACCTCCAAGCATGTTTGGAGGCCCTTGGCTAGGACTGAAAATCAGTCCTGTGTGCAGACACAGAGGTTTGCTTGTTCCCTGCTCCAAAGGCTCTCCAGCCCTGTGCACCCTGCACAGCACACACCATCCATTAGCAGACTCTTTAGCCCCAGATGAAGGGCTCAGGCCTTCACAGGGCATCAGCTGCAATATCTGGGCTTTGGCTGGGCTTTACATTCCTGCAGGCACCTCTCTGGACTGAGCAGTGCCACAGCAGGAGCCACGTGCTCTGCAGCCTCCTGTCCACACTCCAAGGGCCTTTTGGCTAATTACAGGGGCTGGCAGCTGCACTGCCTTCATTCCAAGGCAGGCCTCCTCTTCATTTGGCTCCTGCCAAAAATAGTCAGAGCTCAGAGGGCAACAGAGGTCATCTCCACTTGGAAATCTCGACATTTTCTGCCTTCCTCCTCTATTTCAGGCATTTATATGCTGGATGAATTTCACTTAGATGTCCTACAACTGACTGTAATAACCATGATAATAATAGAGGAGGAACAGGAAGATCTGATCAAGTTCAGATATATTCTTAATCCACTGCCCTCAATCAGACCATTAACCCTTGCTTTTGCCCTCTACAAATGCTACAAAAATGTCACTTGGCTGAGGAAGATACATCATTGCCCAGGATCGGTGCTCTAATGAAGTAGATTTTTTACAACAGAACTGGTTTTGGACTTCTCAGCAAAACCTTGGTTTTGTGCTGCAGCCAAGAGGTCTGAGGAAGGTATAGCAGAGCCTGGCATAGGGCAGAGAACTGAGCAGTCAAAGGTGACACAGGAGCAAAGGCTTAGTGCAGCACCAAATTGACTGACAGTTAATCGGAACCTGGAGGGAAGGAGTTCAGGTTTGGAGATCAGGGCAACTTTGAAAAGAGCCACAAGATTCTCCTTTTCCCTGATTCACCAGCTCCTCTTCACTCCACCTCTCCCTGACCATTGTCACATGAAGAGGACTGGCTGAGGCAGAGACCAGTGGGAAGCTCTGAAGGCCAAAACTTACAGCTCCTGCAGCCCAGGCTGTGACCCCAGCAGAGCAGTGACCACTGCAGCTGCAGGGAGGGTAGATGCCAGTCCCTCACTCAGGAGGAGCTGCCCCCCACACATACCAGGCACCCCATCAGCAAAGGCCCCTGTGCACAGGAGAGAGAGGCTGGAAGCAAGGAGGAACAGGCTGTTCTGTCAAGACTCATTTGTCTCTAATCTAAGCAGAGCAGGTAACCTGCCCTCCAGGTAACAACCCACTTTGCTTGTGTGTGCAGCCAGCCATGCCCTGTAACACAGACCCCAGGAGCAGCAGGGAATATTCCTCTCTGTTGATCTTTCCACTGTAATGCTGCCTCTGTGCACCAGGCTGCAAACCTGCTACCAATTCACTTGTGCCCATAACCCTGCTTATGGAGCAGCCTTTGGCTGCACTGCTTTAAGCTGGGTGTCACTCTGCTGACTGCTGTCCTGGAAATTTGAGAGGTTTTTCCACACCTTTCTGGGAAGGTGTGGAAGGGTTTCTTCCCACCCCTATGTCAGTAGTTGTTTAAGTGCACAGCTCCCCATCTTCAACGCTCAGCAGTTCTTTTCTTTCAAAGTTGCTTGGCACCTTTGATTTTTTTCTCTTCCCATTTGACTAGTCCTTGCCTATTGCAGTCTGGCCATAAACATTTCCCAAGCCACATTTACCTACTTTGTCTTCATGCTTTCAGCAGTCCTTGCTCAATTTTTAGGGAAGCTCAGTTCCCTCAGTTTAGCCTGTCCTAAACTGTCACCAGCTCTTCCTATCTGCTCCCCCATCCTTGCTGAATCTGAGTCACATCCGAAGACATTCAGACAAATCTCTTCATGGAGAAGATTTCAAAAGCAATGCTTTTTGCTTGTGGATCATTTCAAGTAAGTCATCAGCATTGTTATCAGGCCAGAGTATTTTTTTTTCTGGTGTTCAGCAGTGGGTCCCAGCTTTTTTGTGTGCTTCCAGCTAATGCATCTCATCCTGTCACAGCCAAGATCAAAGGCCATGCACCTCTTCCCAGTTTCTACAGAATTGCTCCCACTGCTCTACCACTCTCCACTTGGGAAGTGGGGCTCAGGGTACAAAAAGCAGAGCAGATAAATCAGGTTTCATTACACATTCACTTCCCTGTGGGTTCAGCCTCACAAATCAAAACTGGCACTGGTGAAATGAGGTGCTGCTAACTGAAGCAGTGAAACAATAGAGCACAGGCTAAAGTCTGCCATTGTGCATGGCTGTTAGCCACACACCAGTATTGGGAGGGGCTCTTTAGCATCATCTTCCAGGGTTTCACACAACTGCTACTGATAGAAACTTTGAAATATAACTTAACACAGTAATAATTGCTTTTTTAATTTATGCACTTTGAAAGATACTGCTGCCTAAAACCAGTGTAGAGGTTTCTGACACTGGATTCAAGGACTATTAACTCATAAATGTCATCATTTAACTGACAATAAGAATAATCTATTTTGTCATTCTTTTTCTCTTCTGTATTTAACAGCCCATTTATTCATTCATTCCCTATTACTTTGAGTTTCCTAACAAATGTAAATACCCTTCAAAGCAAATCTGGGAGTTTTTTAAGAATTTGTTCCCCATCTGCCAATACTGAGGGATGCATTCACAGCTTTAAGGAATTTTTTTTTTTCTCCTGCAATTTCATCCTTGTATCTCTGTGTGTTTTTTTCTGGCTAATGCTTTCCCACTTGGAAGACTCCCTGCGAGCTTAAGCAACATGTTAAGATAATTCTACCATTTTGGTCCCAGGTGCTGGAAGAAAATCATGCTCATGATTTGCTTTCAGACACAGAGCTGATGCTGGTTTACATGTATACCCATCAACACCACTCTGGGCTCCGTTATTATTAGTTGTTGGGTTTTGTGGGTAGAATTCAGGAACCACAGACACTGCAGTTAAACATCCTGGACACACGTGGCTTTGCACAAGGTTTAAAAACCAACTTTGAAAGTCAAATAATATTAGCACTGACAGCAAGTCCAAGCCAATGACCCCAAAATGCCAAAGGCTTTCAGGTGCTCTTAGAGCAACTGAAGCTCTCTGGCATTTAGAGAAAAAATGGATGACTTGGCAGCTGAATAGTTATTCAGGAAAATAACCAGCCCAGGCAAAACACAATAGATTGTTTTAGGGATGAAGATGAACGGAAGATGCACAGCTGCTCATCAGTGTTACCTCTCCTGCACACGCTGGACTGAGAAATCAACAGTGTAGCAAAGCACAAACAGGGCAATGTGCCTTTCTTACACAAAGACAGGTACCTCCCGGGCTAGTCTGCCAAGGAATATTAAACAACAGCATCGTAAAGAGCAGCTAAACTTACTAGAAGAGGCAAACAACAAGTGTGTCTTGATCCTGCCCTGCATCCTTCCGCATAGGAACACGATGTAATTCACAGACGAGCCCTGAGGACCCCGGGCTAGCAAGCACCGCCCGCATCAGCCGCTGTGCCCGCAGCATCCCGCGCTGTCAGGAGCTGGTCGAGCGTGCCAGGCGGCACATGGAATGCTGTGCTGCCGCCAGGTCTGCGGGCACCAGAGGGCACTGGCAGGCTGGATGAGAAGCGGAAAGAGCTGACCTGATGGGCGTATCAGGAGCAAATATTTCAGCAGATTTAACAAGTCAAGCATCTATTTTGATGTTATGAGGCAGAATGGATGGAAGGAAAATCCAAGGAGCTTACGTTTTATTTTCTTTTAGCCTTTCAAGTCGTCCAAGTGTGAGGGGTTTTCATTTAAAATTAAAGTGCATAAAATGTGTCAGCCAAGGGACAATAAAAGGTAGGCACTTGTGAAAGGAGTGCAACAGCAGTGCTCCCACTTAGATGTTCAACACTGCCACTACTGATGGGACTAAAGCAGCTATAAATCAGAAAAATACTGTGGTGCTGAGGACAGTTACAGATTTCACGAGGTAAAAGTGGGGAGCGTTAGTCCAGGCACAAACTGCCCAGCAAGCTGTGATCCCCATGAAAACTCCCTATCCTCTCCTGTAGTGCCCTTATCATGAGGGAGATTCTCTGGAATATTACTTCCCTTCCCACCATTTAGATATTCACCCCCCACCACCACTGGATGTTCCACCTATATATACTCTGGGACACGGGAAACAGAGCACAGTTTGTCAGAGACTTGTTCCTTGGGGAATTTGATCACTGAACTTGTAGCCCCCGTGAGAGAGCAAAGCTTTGTTTACAGGGACTAAGAGCCATCCCTAGAAAAACTGCATACCCTGACCTGTGCTGCTTTTGCACTGAGGAAGCTTCTCTCAAATTCTGCTTCTCTACCTCAGATTTCCAAAAGCATTTGAACAAGGGCAGCCTTGCTAGGGCTGACAGCAGAAGAGACCGAGAGGGTAAGCACCAGAGACTGCTGGGGTTTTTATGCAGGTATTGGTGTCAGTGGCACAGGAGGGGCTTTGAGAAGGTGAGCTCAGTTTCAAAAGGGTTTTTTCAGACTCTCATGCTAATTTGCTCTGAAAGCAGAACTCTGTAGGAAGAGACCACCAGCTACCAAGGTGAAAGCAGAAGAAAACAATGAAGAATTGGAAGGTAATGAGGTAAAATTTGAGTTTGTCAAGGAAAGAAAGGGCCCACATTTGGCACACAAAAGCTGCCCTTTTTGCAAGTCACCTACTCAGGAAGCCTTTTTGCTTGGGCAGACATTTCTTCAAAATGACCTTCATTTTCAGAAAGGCTCTGCAGGAGCCCTGATAAGGGTTGCCAGTGGGATACAATCATTTCTGGCCCTTCCTGCAGCATTTTCCAGGCACCAGCACCACAGTGGTAACTGATACCAATAATTTTTTCATTCTCTTTCCGGCAGCAAGAAGATTGTTCTTGACTGAGCTTCACTGCTGAATCATTTCTGTCTCTGAGAGTCCTTGCCAGCACATAAGCCCACTAAGCCCCCAGTATTCCTGCAGCTTGACTCACACAAATAGGAGAACTCAGCATGCAGTGTGTTGTCCATCCCAAGCCTATGATCCCAAAGAAATACTCAATCTGAGTCTCCTTTAGAGGCCTCTGAAAATAACCACACACAGCACACTGTGAAGGTAATGTGCTGTTAGACCTGGATCTCACATCTAACAGATCCACTACATAAAAACCACCACAAAACCAAAGCAGGGACTTGAGGCAAAGAGTCAAAGTCTGGCTGTCCAGCTTTTTATTTTCCTCTGGGAAAGTTCAAAATCAGAACAGCAACACTCAAAGTGGTTCTACACAGCACAGCTGAGGTGGTACCACTGCTGAGGAAAATCACTGAGTTTAAAGACAGAAAGTACCAGTGTGGGGTCCCACACTTTTTGTGGAAGCAGGAGATGGCTTTGAAGTATTTAATGCATCTCTACTGCGACCTTATCCGTCTCATCTAAGGCCACAGACATCACTAGAGAGCTTAAGGTTGGCTATTGGAGCATCTCTCAGTTCCAAGAGTGCAGAAAAACAGATTTCCTGACATATCCCAATGGAGAGTTTCACAGATATACCTCTCAAGCAGCTCAGCAGCACAGCTCACCATTTGTCTGGTTCCCTGGGCCTCACTAGGGAGGTAAGAAAGATTCAAGAAACAAATTATTCAAAATATGCTATCTGGTTGGAAAAGTTTTTGAATTCAACATTTCTGCTTGCAAATAACTGAAAACATTATATCATCCTAAGTAAATCTGCAAGATGTATAGGTGGGAATCTGTAAGGACTCTTCTTGAAACTATCTTCATTTTCATAGATCATGTTCCAAACAACTTAATATATATTGCACAGTGTTATCTACAGATGTCAAGTTATCCCTGAACAATTTGTTAGTGGTGTTCTGGGCACTACCAAGGAAGGGAGCTAAAACTCTCTCCACATACTCACACAGACACACACACACACACAAAAACTCCATAAAAAATCCGTTCTTTCAAATTGAACTTTTCTTGGAACAAGTTTACCGTGAGCAGGGACTGGATAAACTTGCCATAAAACACAAACATTGATATATTACAGAAATAAAACAAGCACAAAGACTGAAAAGAGTGGATGGGTCAGAGCTGTGTTGTTTCCCACAATTTCAGGAGCTACAACATGCCCAGCATCGATGGTTCCCACTGTGTTTCTAGAACATTTGCAATATTGTGATCAGGTTAGTGTGGGACAAGCAGAACTATTGCTATTCCCTGCACTGGTGACAAGGGTTCATCTCCTAATCCTTCACACACTGAAGCCCTATGATTAGGGATTTAAGTCCTTCTTTCCTTTTTCCATTCTTGACACATAGAAAGCAGTCATAAGCATGATCTGCTTAACAGCATCTTAATGTTATGACTTGGGGCCAGTTTAATGATTTTTCAGTATTTGGAGTTGACAGTACTTGTGATTGTGGCTTGTCAGCTGCAGATCATGAGGGACCATGAAAGAAAGTACAGTTTGCTTACAGTGACAATCAGAAAGCATCAAGATGCTTACTGGACATAGTGGAAAGTTTTAACCAGGAGGATTATTTGACCTTTTTTTCATGTAGAAGAATCCCAACCAAAGAGAGAACCAATATTAAGAACTAGAGTCGGTGATTAGTGCCTTTGAGGGGAACCATCCACCCTCAGAGAAGGATTCTTTTCTTTATCTACAACTCCAAGAAGGACACACAATTTTATTACTGGGTTGACCTAAAAAAAAAAAAAAAGTTAAAATATTTCTATTCAGGCAGTTTCATAAGTAGGCCAAAACCTCTGGGTTTATGATGTGGTACAGCCCTCAAAGCCAGATTTCCAAAAGCATGTAGTGCCAGTTTCTCAGTTCAGACTGAGAACCCACAAATTGGCCAGACCATCAGCAGTGCTTTGCACACATTATCTCCTATTGGGACAAAATCTTTTCAAATCTGTCCGTAACTCAGTGAAACCACAACAGTTACATCTGCAAACAATTTGGCCCATAATATTTTCCTCCCTAGTCATATTTATGCAAAGAAAAAAAATACTTTTAGAGTGAATTTTATATTGTTACTTTTACAGTGACTACATTATCCTTGTCATTCACATATACTGACACTCGGCTTTTCTAGAACACCTGGAAGAAAGCAGCAAAGTGTTCTGTTTGTTTTGTTATTTTCTCTCCAGAAATGGACTTTACCTACTGGAGAGGTCAACTCTAACTCCAAAATACAATTATTCTCTATCTAAAGAGGAGATGAATTCACTTTGAAATGAAATTTCCCTAGAAGTGATATCAACTCCTACTCATGCAAATGGCTTTTGTTTGCAAGGGCAGTTATTCTTGAAGAAAGGACTCAACAATGGAATTTAAAGGTGACCTAGAACATGAAAAATTTAAATCTAGTTCTAAACAGGACATTAGAGTGGAAATCTTCAGCTCACATTGTGTTGGGCACGGTCAGTTCTGACTAAAATAACTGACAATTACATTATTCAATAGCCATTTGAGCCTCAGAAATTGGCAGCAAGTCTAATATTTCAGCTATTTGGACAAAACTGTTCCTTGTCTCTAGGGTATTGCTGTTTATTTGCCTCAACCCTACTAATTCCATCTTAACAGGTATTCAGAAAATGTGTGATAGCAGAATTGATCAGTCAAAGCATACCAGACATTCTTTTCCAGAGGATTGTGAAACAGTTCTTTTAAGTAGTTCTCTTGCAACATCCTTTGACCACACTGTCCCCTCCCACCAGCTTCTTATGAGAACCATGGAATCACATCTATTATTGTCCCACTACAGCTTCTTTCTCTACAGACTTGAGCAAAATATTCACGTACACTTACTTCATTTAGAGCAGGAAGAAACCTTTCCCCCCCTGTAACAGAACAGTTCCCCACCCACTTTCCAAGGAAAAAATGTCATAGCAAGGCCCAGGGACATGCAATGGTAAAACTGTAAGCATGCTCATGGTCCCATTGCTAAGGGAGGTTTAAAGGTAAGTAAATGGATTTATAAAAACAGTGCAAAGACCAAATCTGAAGAAGGAAACTAGAAAGAATTAATTATAGCCTTCAGACAGGAAGGAGCCAGATCCTTGTGTTTAAGAGTTACTTTGGGCAGGTAAAGAGACTGGCTATAATTCCAGGCCATAATTCACCTCCTGAGGGCCCCTCCTGACTTTGTAGGGTTTCTGGCTCTGTTTTGGGTGGCAGACTCTTTGCCCTTGCACCAAACCCTCACCTGCTGCAGGAGAGGTTCCTTTACACCTCCCCAAGCACACTGCCTGCCCTCTGGGGTGTATTCACTGCAGTGTCCCCAGCTGTGCAGAGCTCTGAAACACTCAGAGGCTCTGAAAAGGGTGCACAATGAGGGGCATTACTGCCATCCATCCATACTGCATTTCCCACCTTCAGAAAAGCATCTCTTCATTTCCTGGAAGTCACGCAGGACCAGTGAAGTGCAACATTGTAGAAGAACACAGGGTGGGGGGGAATAAACACAAAACTAGGATCCCTCTCTGTATTTTTTGTATTCCCATCAGAATAAGGGTGAACAGCATTTGGCCTTCGGGGAAATCATGGGTTACTTTCAGAACATAGCTTTAAGTTCTGGTTGATTTGGTTGGGGTTTGTGTCCAAACCTTCTAAAAACCAGTTCAGATAGAACAGTTAAAGGAAGTAGTACAGGGTTTACTGCACTTGTTTCCTTTAACAGTGAAATGTTTTGACTGGAAGCAATTTAAGTCAGGAGTCTTTTTTTATTGTATGCGTATTCAGGCCACAAGGACTGATCCTGATGGGTTTAAGTGCAGCCATAAATGTTCTGGACACCTTTTGTTTATTCCCACTTTAAGGTAACTGAAGAATTTTTACCATTAGGTGGCACCAGAGAATATTTGAACATTAACAGGAAGGACCTCTGCGATCTGGGATAGTATTAAAGCAGATGCAACCACTAAATTAAAAAATAGTCATCTTCACTCTGCATATGAGATCTTTAATTACTTGACAACAAGTGATACAGAGCCCATCATAAAGCAAGTTACAACTAAATCCACGATTTCTTCATTAGCAAGTGGTTTTTTTTATTTTTAATCACACATGATAAGCATTTAATGTGAAATTGCCATATAGTTTGGTTTAACTGAGATGAATGGCTTTGCAGTGTTTTATTTGTCTTACTGAAAAGAAAAATATATCTCTGTCCAGACAATTCCAAATGTGGGTTGTTAAAAAGAACCCTTTCAAGAGTTCCTGTGCATATCTGGTACAAATCCAGCTTTGTCTATGAATAATTTACCAGTTAATGAGCTCTTTTCTGTTTATGAAATAATACTCTTAAGAATAATAAGGCAGGACGTAAGCAGTAGCCATATGTTTCTTCTCAAATTCCAGCCAGACAAATGACTCAAAAATTGCTGTTGCAAGAACTTCTAAAGCATATGGCTAAGTACAGGGAATTTGTTAACTTCTTGTGTCAGATCCAAGAGTTTCCAATTATCAACAAAAGATGGCATACCAACCCAATTACTCCTGATATATTCCAGTCAAGACAGATTCCAAGTAACCATAGCTGTGTGGGTGTATGTGGTTTGAAATAACAGGAATCACTGCAAATTTAGTGTAAATAATAAAAGTAAGCCTACAGATCACATCCAGACAAATGTGTCCCAGTGTGCTGAATGTACTTTCAACAGGAAGCAGGAATTCTTGGGCATTCTACCAGCACTGATTTCAAGCCACCATAAACTATTAGAGATACGTTTACTTTCCAGCACTACAGAAAACTCCTGCAACAGCTTCTCTCATTTGTCAGGGAGGAAAAGAAGTACATGCTTCCTACAAAAGAAAAACGTACCAAACGATTTTTGTTTTTTTTTTTTTTTTTTTAAATTATTAATTGCACATTGCTTTTTGAGACATCTTTTTCATGCTGGGCAAACATGAGGCTACAATTAACAGTCAGGACACTGGTACATTATGCACATTACTGGCACATCTGACTAAGCAGCTGAGTCTGGTCCCAGATTCTTACTCACAGGAGTGCTTAGCCCCAGACCCCATGGACACAATGTGTTTTCATACTATGCCTTCACCAAAGAATCTTCAACCATTCTACTTGACAGCACGATGGAAAAATGATATATTCACAACAATGAACCAGAGCTCATAAAGCCTCCAAGCAAAAACCATGAGGAACAGATTTGTACACTAAAAAATATTTCATACTCATACTGTGAGATTTATTACATCATCCTGAGAGCTATATAAACTGTCAAGGATTATTCCCACTGCACCAGGTCAGTGTGTCAATCCAGGTCAGTGTCAGCAAATTCTTCTCTAAGTACTTTTCTGGGTTAATTTTTCTTTTAATCACACATCTTGCAAGGAAGATAAAGGTCCACAGGTCACTTTATGCTGCATTTATGTTTGAATTCAGCATGCTGAAAGTCACTGCTTCAGTCCTTCATATTTAGCTTCCATCAACTGCAACTGTTCAAGGTTTAAGCTGTGGGTGGTGGTAAGACACACTAAATCACAACTACCCATAGGCAAGCCAGTCACTGAGCTGTTTGCCTTTTGGTCAGCCACAGCCCTGCAGGCACTTCTCAGACACAGGTAACTGTTGGGTCATGTTGCTCAATCCCCCACCAGAGCAGATCTCACTGCAGTACAGACGTCTGCCTTGCTCTGGTGGGAGTAAGGCCTGACTGAAGGCTGCTGGAATATCCATAAAAGGCCACTTGCTGAGGAAAAAGCCTGAAAGAAATCATGCCACTGTTGAAGGGAAAGCAAAAAGCCCTACAAAGCCTGAGAAGCACCTCACCTTCCTCAAGATGTCCAGTCAGATCATGAGAGAGACTGGCCTGAAAGTAATCAAAGTAAACAAAATCTGTGGAAAGTGATCTCCAAATACCTAGAACAGCCTAAACACTAAAATAACTGCATGTGCAAGGGATGTTTAGGAGTCTAGAAATGCAGTCTTTTCCTAAGGGCTCATTTTTCACTTGCATCAGACTGAAAAATCACTAATTTAACTAATCCTTAATTATACTGACTTTAAGAGCAGTACCTGGGATACTATAAAAAGTAGCCAGATTTTTCTTTTAAACATAAGCATGATCTAATTAATGCATCATAAGAGAAAACAAGAGGTGAAAAATGACATTTTGTACCTGCCTAAATTTCTTTAGCTACAGTAGGAAGATTCAAAACACCTTAAAGTCATTCTGAAATTTGCTATCACCATGCATTCCGAGTGTAGATGACTGATGTATTTCTCCCAAACACAGGATTAAAACTAAACTGTTGTTCCTTATCAGAGCAAATAATACCTGGCATTGTTCATAGGCATTTCCAATATTAACCCACCTGTAAACCAAAGAAAACATTTTCTCATAGCTCAGGAATCACAGTGCCATGGCAGCTCATTTCTAAAACGCAGGAATGTTGCCTGTGAAACATAACCTGGTCTGAGGTTATGGAGTTTTTCAATGATTAGCTATTGTTTTATCAGCTCCATGACAGAAAAAGAAGAGTTTTCACCAGGATGTTAATGGTATTTAACTGGCAATGCTTCCTCACCACCAGAATAAATATTAGTAGCCAACAGGTTTTCCTAAGTGTCCTTTTACACTTTTTTCCTACTTAAATGTGGAAAAAGTATTCAAAAGTCTGTGCCACAAATCACAACACCTACTTCTAAGTCAGCAATAATCCACCTGCCAAAACACTAGTCCCTACTGCACATTAAGTTCCTCTTATCCAACTTGGGCTCTCTCAGACTTGCATATAACAGCAGTCAACTACAAATTTCTATCTCCTTTTCATGCTACATTTTTGGGGATTGTGCCTTCTCCCTGAAGTGCATTGTTTTACATGACTCAGTTTGAAGCATGTGACTCCCTTCCAGCAGCATTTAAGTAGACACATGAACCCAATCACATAATTAAGCCTATTGATTTTGGTAAGGCTATTTGTACACATGAAGCCAGGCTTAAGCAACACAGTGAATGATGGCCCTTCTTTATAATTTCATATATTGTCTAGAATCAGCTAGCTATCTTAATATCAAGAAATGTGTGTGCAATCAGTCAGCTTGAGCTATTCCAGCATAGTTGTGCCAGTTTTGTGTGGTATTAGCTAAACATTGATACTGTGGTACCATGGGGTACCTCCCCCAGGGATCTGAACCCTGCTCACCCTCCCCTCCTGGAGGCAGGATACTGTAGGTGTCTCTTGATTGCTACACTCTCACAGGGAACTCAAGTCTGTTCCTCTGCATCAGTGTTCAGCATCACTGCAGTAAGTGCACATCCACTGGTGGATTGGCTGTTGTACTGCATTTCTGGACTGTTTCTGTATATAATGATCATTTTCAAATATAATGATCGTGCATCCTTCCTTTATCTCTCACCTCAAGCCCCGTATGCCCTTTATCACTCCAGCACTGGGAGTTTGTTACACACAATGGGTTCAGATACAGATTAGCTGAGTGAGCTTCATTTAGCACAAAGCACCTGTACAGAAGCCCTTGGATTGCAATATCACATGTCATGAATGAAACCCTTCATCCCCCTGCTCTCTTACATCACTCTCCAAAATCAAAATGCTCTTCCTTAACTCCAGGTTCCTCTCAGGTGTGATGATTTCGTGCCAGGGCACTGCTCTTGTCAGTTGAAATCACTGTTGTGCCCCTCCAGACTGATTTAGTTCAGTGATCTCAGCCAGTGGTTTCGTACTAGATAGCTAAAGATTTGTCTCTCTCAAATATCCCAACAGAGTCAGATAAGACACACTTGGCCCATTTATTACAAAATGCAAAACATTCTTAAAGCAAAATGTGCAAAACTCCCACAACTATTTAGGTTAATAATTAAAAGGCCTTCCCCTAGGGTTAACCAAGTCAAGTTAGTTATTCATCTCACTTAAAAGTGCACATACTAGGACGAAAAAAAAAAGAATGGAAGACTGTTTATTTTGCATTTCCTCCATGCATAGCTATGTATAACAAGCACATAGAGAAGTGCACTATGCTTCCAGAGAAGTAAAGTATACTTTGGCATTTGTGACAGAGTGCAGCCAGCCACATACCTTGAAGCCATCCAAGCCTCTACAGAAGACATACCTGCATAACTCAAACTGCTCTGCTGACTGCACCAGTTTAAACACTATGGCACACACAGAGAATATAGGCAACCTGTACATATAACAATACTTTTAGAAAGGTACTTGTAATTCATTTCTCCTGTCTGTACCTTCATACTTTATACCAGCACTGGTAGCCCTAGCCAGTTACTTCTCCCAACAATACTTGAAAAGCAAATTTGCTTTAACTCAAATATTGCTCATAGCTTTGCAGAAAAACTAAACCACAGAAAAAGGTTAAAAAGAAGGGAAAACATTTTCAGGGGGCACAAAGAAATTAGGTGCTTGACTCCAACTGTAAATAAATCTAAGTTGACTGCCTAATTACATTGGTTTCCAAGTATCTTTTGTTTAATATATTCACCTGTACCAACCAAATCCAGAAAGACAGACTCCAACTTAGCATTTTAGACAGTAGATCTCTCTCTTTCGCTGCCAAAAAAAAAAATGTTTAGAAAAAAAATCCAACCAAAAAACAATGTTCATGTGGTCAATCTTACAAAAGATGACTACTTGATACCAGCCAACTGTAACATGTAGCTTTAGGGGAGAAACTAGTCACTGCCTTCATTAGGCAATAAACTGGGTTTTCATGACAAACCTAACTCTCTTCCCATGCCACCATCCATAGGAATCAAAAAGAAAAGCAGTTCCAGTTACCAAAAAAAGACCAGGGTGCAAAACCAAATTCAAGTAAAAAAAAGATCTGGGAAACTGGAAGAATAATCAAAGATGATATCAAGACAAATAATTAATAAGTGATTTTTAAACTATTAAGACAAAGAAGGGCCAGATTTGCCAAGAATACATGATGGCTTTAATCAGCAGATATAGTGTATAATCACAGTAAGAGAAGCCTTTAGCAAATTTCCACATAGCAACCTTATAAGTAAACTACAGAACTGTGTTCTGAACTAAATTTCTAGTATAGGAATATACAACAGCTTGAAATGTAAATTAAGAAAAAAATCTGTTAGCGTGTTTCACAAAAGAAACTAGAATCATAGACTGAATAAAGGTCATCAAACCCTGTCCCCATGGTCAAAGCAGGGCCTATGAGATCAGGTTACTCACATCCTTACCAAGTCCTAATATCTTCCACAACACAAATCCCACTCTCCTGTGCAATGCTGCAGTAGCTGACCACCCTTAAGGTGACCATGCTCTAATTAAAATCCACTCGGGACTGTGTGCTGACCTGTGTCCACTATCCCCATCCTGTCATCAGCTGACTGCCCTTTTTTTTTTCTTTTTTTAAAGAAAAAGGAACAAGGATGTCCATCCATCGGACAGCCCTGCTGTCTTCAGCCACTGGAGATTGTGCTGAGGGCAACGCCAGTTGTTCCAGAAAAACACCACCACAAATAACTGTTTGAGTTTCGGAAATCAATACTGTCTTATGGCTTCACTGCTTTCCAAGTAAATTCTAGATTGACATAGAACTTTCTGGAATCTCAGGTTTTTCTTTTCTCTTTGTAGTCCATTCATGCAGTAAGACAGCAAGCATTCCTACACAATTAGTCTTGCTAGCAACTGCATTTAGACATTTTTATTTAGAGCAATACAAAACATTTGCCCAGAAATAGTAACATCTTAAATGTTAGCATATTAGCAAATTGAGACTTATGTATTTATCAGGCAAACTGAAGAACATCCTTCCTGGTTTTGCCAAAGAGCTTTAGTTACACTAAGATCTCTGGATCAAATCTTTTATTTGTTACATGTGCAAAGCCATTTACTGTAACACGTCTGTGTGAAAATGTCCAAGAGCAAAATGGATTCCTACACATCCACTCAAGTTCTTGGCCGTTCGCAATCACTAACCTGACAAAAACACTATTACAGACTTGTTTTAGGAATGTAATTCAGTCATTTCAGTACTTCCTGTCTCTGCCTCTGTGGGCTAGTAAACTTGACTTCAGCAGTTTGGTTACATTAACCTAGCTTTCCTTGCCATTACTATGATGTTTTTCTTTCTTCTGAGTACTCTGAGTCATTTCCTTAAATCTTTGCTGGTTTGGCTGCAGCCTTTAGGACAGCAGGAACTGCCAATGCTCCTCTTCTGGTTTTAATTCCACTGTGTGCTAGAACCACTTCCCTGCTACGGTGGAATTGTCTAAGGTATTTTTGTTGAAATAATTAAATTTTCACCTGATGCAAATCACTCAGTTGTCAGCATAAATTCTTTGAAGCCATGTAAGTTTACAGTTGCTGAGGGTCTGAGCCCCATGTTCTATTACCATTCTGATAAAGTCTTTGTAGATGACAGGCTGTTTTCTCTTGTTTAGGAACATGGCTATACCACTCCATTCTTTCATCCCTCCATTTAAACTGAGGGAATAAATGGAAAGAATTCTTGATATCTGACTGTTTTAAAGTCCTCTAATACATTTTGATGGCTCAGGGAGTCCCCTCTGTATTCCTATGATTTGGGCAGAGAAAAACACACACAAAAAATTAACAAGAATATCAAAATACGAACTATTTGTTCTCCTGAAAGTGAAAAATTTCTTCTGTTCATCTATTTCACTACAGGATCACACACAGAACTCCAGGCAATTTTTACAAAATATATCCAGATGGAGAACACAGGTTTGTTGAGAGATAAAGCTCAAGGTGATAGGTCCAGAAAAGACCAGGTAAAGATGGTTTGTATCATCTCTGAACCACTGGGCCCAAGACTGTTCCTACTACTAAAACAGTGCTTGTTGATTGTGGACTTCAAAAGACTTCATTAAAGTGTAATATACAAAATTCTACACTGTCTGCTTCACTCAAGTGTAACACAAAAGAGGAAAAGAACGACTGTTGAAACTCTCTCTAAGGCAAGTTACCAATAAACTGGGCATTCTGGCCTCTAGGAACCTTCCCACTGGCACCAAGAGAAATAGTGCACATTTTCAGTATCACAAGAGACAGCTGTAGTTACAGATTCAGGGTGCTCCTTCTCCTCCTCTCCCGTTTAATCATGGCTGGATTTGTCTCAGACAAAACACATTGGAAAAACTCTTCCCAGTCAGGGACCATGTTTAATATGCACATTAAAGTAAACTGGTCTTAGCAAAAATTTAATCACGAAATAGTTTCTTGCCCTTGGTCGATACAACACCCCAAAAAGTAAGAAATCTTCCCCTTTCTCACTCCTAAACTGGATATTTAAGTTATCAAATTAAACAGCATTTCACCAAGTATGAGATCTGAAAGGAAACAGGACTGTTCTCCCACATCCTTACAATGTAATTTGTACAGTAATTAGTTACTACTTTACACATGTATTTGACACTCAGAGATGCATTATGCTGGATTTAAGCTAATAGCTACACAAATGGGGAATAAAAAGTATTGAGGAACACAGTCCCCTAAATATTGCGCATGCTCTGAATTACTACAGCAAAACCAAGTTCCTGTAGTGCAAGAGAAAGATTATTTCCACTGCCACCTTCCTTGTGCTTATGATGAGACTGTCCTCATGCCTCTTACTGAGCACCTGAATGTTTTCTCATAGCAAGGGAACCAGACTCTTGCTCTTACAGCCAGTTCTGTGTTAAAGTTCATAGACCTTTTGTCTTCCTTCCTTTACCAGAGATCATATGTTTATTTTGTCTTCAAGAGTAGAGCAAGAAGTTCTTCAGATATCATGCAGGAAACAAAGATATCCAAGGTACTAAAAGTGTTAGGAGAAAAATGGAATAAAAACTAAGACAAGATCTCCTCAAGAATAATTTTCCTCCCCCTGTAAAGTTCTATGGTCTAAAGAAATATCAGGCTTGCCCAACTCAACAAATTCTCTTAGATAAAACAAATCCTTCAATTCCTAAAGGAAAAGTAAAGCAAAAATCCCCTTTTCTTTAATGACTTCTCACTCCCTATATATTGTTCAGCTACTTATACCTACTTAAAATAGATATCCGTGTTATTTCGGCAATAAATCACTAAAAATTATGAAATAGCAGCGTTTGACACTAGAGGAATAAGTGACAACACAAAGTAAAGGGTGTTGGAGAAACAACTGTCTGGTGTTCAGACTGCAGCTCACAAGGTTCTTTCTGATACCATTTCCCTCTCATTTTTTGTTCCATAAAGCCTTCACTAAATTTCAATATAGCTCCACTAACATCACCTCTAACCTTTCAGTCACAAATTGACAATGTAAGTCTGCAGCATTACCCACTTGGAGCTGGGCTCCTCTTCAGAAATAAAGGACAGTCAGCTGAAAAAGAATATTCCTATAACAAGAGGGCAGTTTTTACCACGTAGTAGCAAGGGCAGGACAAGCCAGGAGCATGGGACGACAGCACACCATCCATCCTGAGGCAATTCCACCCTATTTCAATAGATCAGAAAGATGCTGATAACAATGACCCACTGTGGCCCCTTCCAACCTTACCCATACTGTGATTCTGTAACCCTACCAAGAGTCTCACACATAAATCAGAGCTGAATCATCAAGAACCATCCAGGGAACCCATGAAGTAACAGCAAAGGAAACCACCCTACCTTCAACACACACCCAACATCCACCCAAGGCAGGGACAGGACACATGACTGAACCTCAGGGTAGCTCAAACCACGAGGGAGTGCTCAGGGCCAGGCTTAAATGGAGCTCCTGGGCCCAGGGGTGGGGTCTGTAGGTGGGGCCCCAGGTGAGGCTGATCAGGGAAATTAAAGCCTGTTAGCACTCAGAGAGCCCTGGCAGTGCAGGAGAGGTTCCTGAGGGTTGAGAGATGAGCAGATGTGGGAAATGAAAACAAGTGTGTTTTAATTGCTAAATATACACAGGTGCTTTCTACACAATAGTGACTCACAAGGTGAAAAGTATTTTGTAGTAATGAAATCAAGCATTAGACTTGTATGAAACAAAGCAGAACAAAAAGTCCTCCAGTCCCACTTTTCTGTTTAATTTCTAATAGGTATCCAGAGGCTGATCTCAGCAGCTGATAGCCCTCACTACTGAGGTGGAAATGCATTAATTACACCAGCCTTTTCATGCAATATGAAAGCCTTGAGTGACTGAAGGTACCTGTGCAGCGTAGAGGAGATTTGTTTTCTTAGTTGATTCACTACTTTAATAATTTAGTAGATCTTATCCAGTAAGACAAATGGAAGATCAGATTTTTTAAATGAATCATTTTTGAATGCGGCATTTTAGCTACGCAGGATGCTAAGAATGTATTCTGTATGTACCAATAATAGCAAAAAAAAAAAAAAAATAGTATCAGAATATTTCTAATAAAGAACGTTGATCCATTTGAAACCTGACTCCAAAAAGCACTTCTACCTATCTGTAATCTTATTTCCATTACTGTAGGAATATAGAGGAAAACTCCTTAAATGCATATTTGATTTAAATTGAAATACTAACTCACCCCAGTTTTAAACTTATATCAGAATTTACTTCAGTTGCCCTCTCCTTCAATAAAGACACTTTTTCCTCTTTGCCCCTTTAAATTTGTTTGAATGAGATGATAGAAAGAATGTGAAATACCTAAAAATCATTTGTGAAGATTACAGTGGGGAGAGGGGCATATCAGAACAGGAATAATGTTTCTTCATCCAGGACAGATTTTTTTCCCAGTGGCTTCTACAGAAGAGAGAGAGCCTTTCTTGTACTTTAGTAAGGAAAGATTTCATGATTTAGTATTTAGGTTACAAAGCAACTTTTCCTAATTGACAGGCACGTGGTGCAGTTCATTTGACAGCAATGTAGGAAATTACCTGACATGACAAAGATATTGCCAGTGTAGGATTACTTTTTTCAGTCTTTTAGGGTCTTTATAGTGCCATCTTCAATTCTAATTCATGCTATTATTTATTAATTACTTACAAATTAGGCAATATCAAATTTTTTTTATAATTGCTAATATTTAAAACTCTCTTTATAGCTATTTTCTAATTAGATTTAGAATGTGAATTTATCTCTTTGCTTCTGAGAGCCAAAAGAGACAGGTTGTACTCTTGCCAGAAAATGCCAGTGCAGTTTCCAAGAGTGAAAATTCCTGGACTTCTGAGTCTCGTACATTTGTTTCTAATTCTCCTAACATTTCAGCAAAGACAAGGTTCGCACAGTCCATCTGCTGAAAAGTCTCCCAGAGATTAAGATGTTTAAAACTGCATGGCTATAATAAATAAGAGCGTATATATAAGGTTACAGAGCACATTGAATGTTACCAAATGTTAACACCTTGGGTTTGATCAGCCAGACTTTTAAGCTGAGATCCAATGGTTTTCTCTCAGGTCCACCAAGGCTGTATTTATTTCCCTGCTCATTCTCACAACCATTAATGGCTTCCTTTGAAATCCTTTAGTGATGGGCGAGGCACCAGAAAACTGAAAAACATAGTGGCAAGCTGTAAAAATGGCAGGAGAGGAACCAATAAATTGTAGCCAAGTCCATTTAACTTCCTGTGCTGAGGGGAAAAAAAGGTAAAATGCACTGGGATAGGTGACTGGAATGGGTAGCCTAATAACAGGATCTATACGCAGCCAGTATAGATATGACAAGAATAAATCCTATCAGACTAATGTGATACTATAACAGACCAGGAATGGCTGCAGATAGGGAAGTAGCAGCACAGACCATACTTCAGGACTCCAGCAAACTTTAAACCCTATTTCCTGCAACATTCCCATAAAATATAGCAAAAATCGCCAGTCTATGACACAATAAAGGCAAATAAGCATCTCCACACAGCCTTGTTATGACTATTTCTCTGTGAAAATGGAAGGATATATAAAAATAGACGGATATTCTATTCTGGGCCCATATCAGTTCTGTGTTTCATTGATGATTGAAAGTCTTTGGAAAGAGTTTGTTGGAGACCAACAAGAAACATGAACTCTGAGAATGAGCTGAAAGACTTAGGAGTGACTGGAATAATGCAGAGAACACTTAAGCATTGATCAGTGCTTGATAAAAGTATACACATACATAAAAATTTGATAGAAAGAAGAAATAATCCATTCACTGTGTCCATAGTGGACAGGACAAGAACTAATGGTGTTAAGTTGCAGGAAGAATAATTCAAGTTACTTATTAAAGGGAAAAAGTATTTCTTGATGGTAAGTGAAGCACAGGAATTTCCTGGAGAGGTCATGGAGACCTCATAATTAGAAATTGTAAAGGAGTGGATAAACAAATATCTACAAGGAATGAACTCAGCACAGTTAGGAGATGAACTAGATGAACTTTTTGTGATCTCTTTCAGTCTTTTTTTATGGTTCCATGAGTCAATATAACTAAAAAGTTGTTTAAGAATCTCTCCACTCTTATGGTTAGGAAAAGAATTTATCTTGGGAATTTCTAAGGGTGGAAAAGTTTTTATAACAGCTGTGTAGGATGTTTTATTTATTTGCTGCTGGGCCTTAAGTGCGCAGTACTTTAG
>NW_020956598.1:207352-211071 GCF_003031625.1 Empidonax traillii
GATGAACTAGATGAACTTTTTGTGATCTCTTTCAGTCTTTTTTTATGGTTCCATGAGTCAATATAACTAAAAAGTTGTTTAAGAATCTCTCCACTCTTATGGTTAGGAAAAGAATTTATCTTGGGAATTTCTAAGGGTGGAAAAGTTTTTATAACAGCTGTGTAGGATGTTTTATTTATTTGCTGCTGGTCCTTAAGTGCGCAGTACTTTAGTACACAGTAGTCCACATTATATTATTCTGAGAAATTTAAGTTAATGGGACTCACTTGGGGAATAGGGCATAACATCCTGAAAAACAAAATATTATGGGTTCTTTCTTCTGCAAAATAGATGAATGCAATAAAGCCCTTCAAAACACCCCCAGCATTAATTTTCACCAGCAATAAACCTCTCCCAAATAACGAAAGCCAAATTTAGCACTTTGCCTAGAAAAGCATTTCTGGATACTACAGATGATTAAATACTCCATGTGCCTTCTCTTTCCCCACTCTCACCTTGCAGCTTTCTGAACTGGCCTTTTTGCTCATGGCTCCCACCTCAGAAAACTACAGAGAAGAGCACTTTGCTCATAATGGTGCTGGGAAGTGGATAAATTCGAGATCAAGGATAACAAATAAAGGCAAGCTCTGGAATTCAGACCGTGCTGCATTAATGATAAATTCCACGGCACTACCATTCCAATTATAGGTAAATTCTTCTGGCTCTTGAGCTCAGGGAGTGCAGGCACATCCAGCCATCAGCTCCAAGCGCTGCCAGCAGCCCTAAGGCAGCCCCAAAGACATCTAAGGGTGCTCTCTGCATGGTGACTGTCACTTCTTGCCCCCAGGGATGAGGGCAGACCCCCATCCTTCACGGGAGAGACCCTCTACTGCTCTCAGTTTGGGGGCTTTATGCAGTCCCAAAGAGACATGACTTCTTACAGCAGATCAGCCAATTAATGGATCTCTTTTAAACGGACAGCATTTATTTCACCCCGATAAATATGATACAATAGATTCTGCAGATAGGCCAACTAAGAGAATAAAACACTCTGCTGTTCAGTTATGCTTTTTCTGAGATTTGCAGATATTATGCGTGTGTGAGGTGAGGAAAAGGGACAGGATGAAAAAAAGAGGGAGAGAACATAGGAAAATAGACATGGTGCACCAAAATGAGAAAGATCCTGTTATTCTTTTCTTTGATCAAACTATTGGCCCCAGAAAAACGGCCAATGTAAATTATATATGCCAAAGTCAACTTCAGCTGCTGTTCTTTCTAGCCATTTGATCTTGTATTTGCCAGCTTTTACCCATTTCCCCAATTTTACCCACATTTAATATTATGTAGCCATTAAAAATGTGGTTTCCTTCTTAGTTCAAGTTTTCTGTGTAACAGACATTTTATTCTTCCCTACAATATACTAGATAAATGAAATGTCATTTATGCAACAGAAGTAATATTCTACTGAATATATACTACCACTAATAACACCTAATCACCGAAACAGTTTATTTTTAAACCATTTATATGGATTTACATAGGAAATCAAAGAGTTTACTTCTTATTTTTAAGCTAAAGCCACAGCATGAAAGGGTCATTTTCAACGAATAAAAACAAAACTGTGGGCATTGTTATTTTTTTTTAAGAGGTCTTTGATTTATTATATTGGCTGCTGGGGAAAAAAAAAAAAAGACTACTGAGTTCAGCCATAGCTAATTGATGAGGAAAAAAAGGTTTCTGTGGCATTATTACAGGAACTGATAAAACATAAGGAAAGAGATCTCCTGGACCTCCCACGCTGCGAATCTCTGACTGTAAATCTCACTAGTTTATGAGTGGAAAATACCCAAATAATTGTTTTGCTCAGAGATGCTAAGCACCTTTAGCTATCATAGACTGTAATTGGTGCTGCCAACACTCATAACTTCCAAACATTTGGATTGTGCAACTCACGGTCCTGGCATCTAGAAGACAGACAATTCCAGCTGGTGCTGATCTGGGATGAAGCAGCACACTTGGCTGGATTTCAGGTTGTTTTGATAATGGACAATGTTCACGTTCCCATTTACATAAAAAAAAACAACAAAGCAAAAACATAAAACAAACAGAACAAAAAACCAAACAAAAACCACCCAAAAAAAGGTGGTTGATATTTGTAAACTTTGGAACTGGGGAAAGACCTTCAGTCTTGCCTGGACTGCCCTACAGACCTAAAGTGATATGTCACAAAAAGGAAACTATTGAGAGAAAGGAAGATTGCACTGTTTTCATGACCTATATTCGCATTTTGTTCTTGTGTTTTTGACTTCAGATATTTTATTTTCCATGGTCATGAAAAGTATCAGAGGATCTTGTGAACAGTATGTTGCCTGCAAACTGCTGGCTACCATCCACAAAGGCTTTGAGACCACAAAGAGAATTAAATACTACAGTTAAATTCTAGATGTCTCCACTAAGAAAGCCTCCCTGCAGGCACACAATATTCAGTAGAAATGGAACCGTGGGCGTTGTGGAATTCACACTGTCGTGGAACTAAGTGGGAAATACACGAAGACTCAGTAAGCCAAATTCTGAACCTGTGTCAAAATGACTGCATGTTGCAATGGGACATGGCGCAGCTCCCATGTACCTGGAGTATCAGCTTATCCCCCGATGAATTTTAACATGGCCCTTCGAGGTGCTGTTAAATATGAGGTGAGTTCACCATCACACACCAGCTGTAATTCCTGTCTTGCTTTCCAGCGTGTGTGCAGCGGCCTGATTTGGCCATCATAAATGCATGGATGCCCCAGTTTGGGAGAAGACAGACAACTGGCATCTGCAGTACTGCAAGTGAGGTTTGATGCTCTCAGTGTGAGATTCCTTCTGGGGTTCCAGGATCATCTTTTAGAATGTTTTCCACTGGGAAACAGCCATCAGAACAGAAAGCTTTTATGGGAGCGTGTGATTGGCAGGGTAATTTCTTTCGTCAGAAAGGATTTCTCAGATTCAGGAGAAACAAGGTGAACGCTTCACCTGCGTCTCCCTGGTTCGGGCAGTCGCCCTGGGGCTGAGATCGCTCTCCCAGGCAGTGTCCAGCTGCGGAAACGGCGGAACAGCACCGCTGCTACCAGGCTGGTGTGGCAGCTCATCCTGATGTTTCCTCTGCACTAGTCCGCGTTTCTGGGCTTAATCTGTTTGCAGAGCCCTATGAACTGCGCCCGTGTAAAATCTGGCCCTGGGCTTCTGGGTGCGGACTAATGTAGCTATGCTGGAAGGTGAGGGATGCGTAACCCGGTCTGGTGCGGTTCAGCACAAGGCACTTGGCCGTCATGAAGCTTCGTGCAGCAGCCCGGGCAGCCAGGTCCCTCCCCGTCGGGAGGGGATGTGCGAGCAGCAGCAACCACAGTGTCTCCGGGACATGCGGCAAACCTCGGGCTCGCTCGTCCCCGATGCCCGCACCGCGGGTCGGCTTGGGGTTCGGTGTTGCTCAGCACCTCCACCCACCCGATCAGCACCGCCCGACCGCTGCCGACCCTCCCTCGGGCGACGGATGGGAGCGGGGCTGAAAGCGCCGGAGCCCCCACAGCCGCGACCCCGTCCCGGCCGCCCCGAGGCGTGGGCGGTGCCGCTGGGGGCGGTGGCATCTCCCCTCCTTCCCTGCCCCTCCCTCCCCCCGTCCCTCTCCGCCCTCCTCCGGGGCCGCGGCGCTGCCCCCTCCTCCCGGGGATATCCCCGGCCCCTCCCCGGCGGGCGGCGGC
>NW_020956599.1:0-3682 GCF_003031625.1 Empidonax traillii
AGGTGCCTAGAGTTAATATAAAGCATGTAAATTAAAGAATATAAGTATAAAGGGTATAAAATTATTCCCTTCCAGTAAATTAAACCCTTCAGTGTGTGCCATGTGCTTCAGGGATGGGTTTGCCATTAGCTGGGAGTGGGTGCTAAGAATCCCAGACTGGTTTGGTTTGGAAAGGACCTCAAAGCCCATCTCATTCCACTCCCTGCCATGGCAGGGACACCTCCCACCACACCAGGGGTCAGAGTTTCCAGCACAGCAGGGCCAGGTCCCTGTGACACCTCAGGGCTCAGTGGCACAGATGATATAACACAACACCCAAGCAAATCCATCAGCCAAATGAATTGTCCAATTCTCAGCCTGCTCGGTGTCAGAGGAGGATTGATGTTGGTTTTCCCCCCCCTGAAGGGGTATCAATCACTCAGCTTTACTGCTGGATCTGCCCTGTGGATTTCTGGGGATCTGTTTATCTTGAACCTTTCCCCTGCTGGAGGACGGGACGTTCCTGCAGAGGTGATGCAGCTCAGCCTGATCAGGTGGGATGCCCTGTTTTGTTTCGTGCCAGGCTGTGGAAACACTCGTTTCCATCAAAACCAGCATCCTCCAGAAATGACAGCTGGGGACAAAGGTGTGCTACTGCAAGCACAGTCTGCAGGGAAGTACAGGAATAAGTGGAAAATAACCCCTGTTCTATAAATCTCAGGGCTCTCCTGCCACTGGCAGTCACCCCCTGGCACAGGGATCACCTCCTGGGCACTGCTGCTCTCATCAGAGCCAGGATCCTCCCTGAGGCTGTGGGGAATTCCTTGCAGCTGTGCTGTACAATCCCTTGTCCCATGGAATCCCTGTGGCTGCACAGCATTCTCCACATCATCCCAGAATCATCAGGGCTGGAAAGGACCTGTAAGATCACTGAGAGCAGCCAGCAATGTCCAGTGTCCCCTTGTCAGCAGGGTGAGGGCCAGCACAGTCCCCATTGTCAGCTGGATTGTACTTGGGGCAATTTCTAACTGGGTCCCAGGTTTCAGGGAGATAAAACCAGCCAGGAACTGTTATCTGTCTGGTTTTACATAAATCTGACATAAACCTGACAGGCTGTTCGTGAGGAACCCCCATCACTGGTTCTGTTCCTGTGGCAGAGCTGTCACTGCCAGCCTTCCTTTCCAGGGTTTAAAAGTGGCTCCAGAACAGCAGCCCCTGCTCCTGGCTGGGATCTGACCTGCTCCACTGCCTCCTCACCTGGGCACGAGCTGCTCCTTCCTCCCCTGCCCTCCCACCTGGAAAGAACAGGAGTGCAAGAGGCTTCTCAGCTTGTTATTGCACAGAAAATCTGGCCCCTGGATGTGGTGGAGGTGCCCAGGGAGGTTTGGAGTGCCCAGCCCTGGAGGTGTCCAAGGCAGGCCTGGAGTGGCACTCAGTGCTCTGGGCTGGGGACAAGGTGGGGATGGGGCACAGGGGGATCCATGGGCTGGGAGGGCTTTCCCAGCCTCAGGGATCCTGGGATTCCATGACTCTGTGTGGCTTGTCCTCATGGGTGACCCAGGCACCCTGTCAGAGGGATCTGCTCTCAGAAAGAGCAGTATAAAAAATGCAGGTTTTAATGAGTTTTTTATTTGTCTGAAATTTCAATTTGTGTTGGGGGAAAGAATGAAAAATCTGCTGTTCTTGTAGAATATTCCATTTCAATCTGACAAGAAATGGGGTTGGTTTGTTTGTTTGCTTGTTCTGAGCAAAGGGACCAGAGAAATCCAGAGTGTGAGATGTAAATGCCAGGAGCACACACCTGCCTGGACCCCTCCACCACCAAGTGATGACCCGCAGCCCAGGGAGCCTTTGGTCTCACCTCCCCCTGCCCTGGGTTCTCTAGGGATGAGGTATCCATCACCCTCTCCAACTTCTCTCCAGGGAAAATACTGCTTTATAACCCCTCCTGACCCTTCAGGCTGGGGGTTTTATGACTTTTCACCAGGGACAGTGTCGTCCTGTTCCAAAGAATTGTCATCAAATACAAGTAACCTGCATTTTTTGGACCCAATCTTAGGGGGCTTTTCTGACCCAAAGGGCTCTGTGGTTCTGAGTCTCAGATGTTCATCAGTTATTTCCAAAATCCCTCAGGGGGAGTGGTGGGGAAAAAAGCGCAAAATGTTTTAAAAATTATCTATAATTTCTCAGAATATCCTAATATCTCATCAAAATCAGATTATAGGAAGTCTTTAAAAATACACCCCACCTTAAGGTCTAGTAAAGTTTGTATACTGCTTTCCTTATTTCTTTTCTTTCTGTACTTTTTTCCCCAGATTTTTTGCCCTGTTCTGTATAATTTAGGGGACAATCTGACCCTGCTGGGTGCTGGCTTGGAGCTGGCAAGGCACAGTTATTGCTCTTGTTAATGCTTGGATTTTTTCACAGTTTTCTTTGCAGGTTTTGACACATTTATTTACTTGTGGTCGTGCCCTTCCTCTGAAACCTCCTAAAGCCTCAAGTTTATCTCTTGCAGACTGGAATGTAATTAAGTTTAAGACTTTCTTTAGTAATTTTAATCCACATATAGCATTAGGAAGCACATATATTAGTTCTCTTCATGAGAAAGTCCAGAATGTTAATAAATTCTCCATGTCAATGAAAAAGCCAGAATGGCCACTGGATATTTAAATTGTATCAGGTTGGTAAAAAACCTGATTTTTTTCAATATTATCTAAATCTTGAAAACAGCCCTGAAATAAGGACCCATTCATAATGTTCATTTTGTAAAGAAAATTAAAAATATCAGCTCAGTATCTGGAGAACGTGGACAAGGCTGAACTAATTTATTTTATGAACTTTTCAAGCATGTGGGGCCTCTTGTACAGTGTAAGTTCTCTATCTAAAATGTAGATAAAACTCCTTTGCAGCTGAGTAACAGTGGGAATAGGCTGGAGTTCCAGAGCAAATGGGTTTATAATGGCAATCAAGCAATCTTAAATAAACAGCTTATGACAAAATTAAGAAAATTCTATTAGGGTCTACTTCCATTAGTTTCCATTAGTTGTTTCATTTGTAGGAACTGCCTGCCATGAAAAAATGAATTTTTCCTGCTGTGTGGAACAAGGATTTCCTAAACAAGACCAGCCACCTGGCAAATTGGCAGGGACAGGGGGGTGGTGAGTGCTGTGGTTCCTGGGGGAGCGTTCCCTGGGGCTGATGTTCTCCAGGGAGATGCTGTTCCCCCTGGTCCCCCCAGCAGGGCCAGGCCAGGTCACATCTCTGGCAGGACCTGGTGGTGGCCACGGCCCCTGTGGGAGCAGGGAGGGACAGGGGCATGGCTGAGGGTCCCCTCCCACCCCCATGGGTGGCCTGGGTGGCACCAGGGCACCGAGGGTGCATCTGCAGGGCTGGTCCAGCTCTGGCTGCTCAGCACAGCAGGGTTGGGAGCTCCTGGAGCGGCTCCAGAGGAGATGCCCAAGGGCTGGAGCAGCTCTGGGAGCAGCAAAGGCTGAGGGAGCTGGGGCTGTTCAGGGGGGACACCCAGAGGGCACCTCCCCAAGGGCTGGCAGGGCCTGCAGGGAGGGGGCAGAGGATGGCCCAGGCTCTGCTCGGGGGGGCCCAGCAATGGCACAAGAGCCACGGGCAGGAACTGATGCCCAGCAAGTTCCACCTGCACAGGAGGAAGAACTTGTTGGCTGGGCAGGGACCCAGCCCTGAGCAG
>NW_020956599.1:4111-7490 GCF_003031625.1 Empidonax traillii
CTGATGCCCAGCAAGTTCCACCTGCACAGGAGGAAGAACTTGTTGGCTGGGCAGGGACCCAGCCCTGAGCAGATTGGCCAGACAGGGGGGAGTCTCCTCCCTGGGGACATTCCAGAGCCCTCTGGACACAATCCATGTGCTCTGGGCTGGCCCTGCTGGAGCAGGGAGGTGGCACCAGGTGGGACACTGCGGGCCCTTCCAGCCTGACCCATCCTGGGATTTGGGGATTCTGTGCTCTTGGAGGTCTTTTTCAACCTCTGATTCTCCATCTCTATAACCCATGTTATTAACCAGCCAGAAGACACAGGCTGGTGCCATCCCATGACTGTGATACCCCTGGGAGATGGGCAGCACAGAATCTCCCCTCTCCAAATTCTGCTCAGCCTTGCCCTGGCAGCCAAGCCCGGCCAAGAGGACTCCATGGGCACTGAGCACTGATTTACAGCTGATCCTGTAACGAGGTGTGGGGGAAACATTCATAAAAACAACCAAAAAAAATCATCTGTAGAAACTCGATTGCAGCCCTAAGAGAGGATTTATTTGTCCTGAGAATCAATAATGCCTGATTTTTCTGTTTCTTCAAGCATCAAGAGCCACAGTGTCTGTGCAGTGTTATTTTTCATGGAAAAAGATTTCCAAAGAAAATGAGAACTTTGCATGGGTAGTTTAGGCTAGATATAGAAATGATTAGTTTTGTTTAATTTAATAGAGAGATCTGATTTCACTGCTACCTAATATTTAATATTTTCCCTCTCTGTCTTGGTTCTTTCTTATGCCTTTCATGGTGCTGAAAGAGAAATAAAGGAAGAAAAAGAGGCAAAGGAATGCAAAGTAAAACAAAAATGAGGCTGTTCAATCAGGCAAGGAAAAAAGCTATCTAAAATCCCCTGAATAAGGTCAAAGAAAATGAATCATATCTTTTTCATTCAAGAAATGAATTTTGCTTCAGGCATTAAAATCTAGAGCTGTCTGAAATTGTTGCAAACACACTTACTGTTTTTCCTGCTCAAACTGTCCCATTTTTGCACAGCCTGGTTGCAATTCCAGAGCACAGGGGTTTTTAACAGAGGTTTTCTGTGTGATTCAGCCTGTCCTCTAATTCCCTCATGGAGCAGAGGGGCTGGAGAGCTGCTGCCTGGTGCCCACAGACAACCACAGGCTCTTTCTAGAAAGGGCTCATGGCAGCAGCCAAAAGTCCCTGTTCTTGGAGATTTCTGAGACCCATCTGGGCAAAGTTTGGTCTCAAACCCAACTGGGCAAGTTCTACCTTGAGCAGCCTGGTATAAATCCAGTGTAGATCCTGCTTTGGGAGCTGACACTGGGACATCCTGACACCGTGGATTTGTGGTTCTACAACTACAAAGAAGTCCTTTAACCACTGCAATATTTTGGTTTTGTGGGATTTTCTTTCCCAGACGAAACCCCAAACTCTTTGGGTTATTTACAACCCACTGGTAAACCCAGGTGTAATAAACCCCTCCTGCACCTCTCAGGAGTCTCTCAAACAGGAGCTTCAAACCCCCCTGTCCCTCAGAGCGTTGTCCAAACCCTCCTGGAGCTCTGGCAGCCTTGGGGCCGTGCCCACTGCCCTGGGGAGCCTGTTCAGTGCCAACCACCCTCTGGGGGAAGAGCCTTGTCCTGATAAAGTGGAACAACCAATCTGGCCTTCTGCCCTGGCCATGGAGCTCCTCCTCACAGCTGGGCTGGGAATGTCCCAGCTCAATTCCAGGTTGTGGCAGATCCATCGCTCTGGGGAACACAGTTCTGCTTGTTATCACTTTGATCCCCAGGAACTGGCACTGTATTTCACAGATGGATTTGTGTCCATCAGCTCCCACTGCTGGGCTTTGAGGAGCCCTTCCTGCAGGGCTGCCAGCTCTGCTCTCTGCTGTTCCCACGCCTGGGGTTCACATTCTGACACAGGTGGGTTCAGGAGTGACTCCTGCAGTGCCAGGTCACAGCCTGGCATTTGCCCTTTCGAGGGTTTCTCTGAGGTTTCAGAGGTTTCACTTTTTCTGGAAGTGCTCCTTGTTCTGCATTTGAAAAGCCAGGGATTATTTCACTGAGTGCTCTGGTGGCTCCACTGACAGGTGCCTGAGCTGAGCTCCTTGCACGAGACACTGAACGAGGATCATTCACAGAGCTCTGCTCCTCCCTGTCTCCGTTCCCTGTCTCCCATAGCATCTCCTCAGCTCAAATCTGAGTCAGGCCCTGCATCCCGTGGTCAGTTCAGTGCTAAAGGGAACAATTTTGAGTGCTGACCCTGAAAATAGGAACTGTTCTCCCCGTTCAGAGCTGCTGAAGTGAAAAGAAGTGTCATACATCACACCAGCCTTGCTCGCCCTTCTGACAGGCAGCTGTGCCTGAGAGCTGCTCCAGAGCATCAGAGATTGGAATGTCACAGGGATATTATCTTGGGGCAGATCACAGAATTCATACTGGTTTGGGTTGGAAGGAATCCTATAGATCTCCTTGTTCCACCCCCTGCCATGGGCAGGGACACCTTCCACCAGCCCAGGCTGCTCCAACCTGGCCTTGGACACTTCCAGGGATCCAGGGGCAGCCACAGCTTCTCTGGGCAACCTGTGCCAGGGCCTGCCCACCCTCACAGAGAAGGATTTCTCCCTAATATCCTTCTTATAGGACACCAACTCTCAGCATCACTTCTCATTTCAACCTTTCAGATCTCGTCAGAGCTGCCTGTGTGGGTGGATTTCCCACTCCAGGACCCTGATATTCTGTTCCTTTGTGACGTAATCCTTTGGAACACCCCAGCTCTGGGAGCACCATGGCAGCTGATGAGGCTTTTTGGAGCCTTGGGCTGGGTTTTCTCGGCCAACACACACACACAAGTAGGGCAGTGAGAGGGGGGAGCAGAAGGGAGGGAAAGGAGAAGGGAAGGACACTGATGGGAAAAGGGAGCCTGGCTGGGGAAGCTGCAGAGCTGGGTCTCACCCGGGTGCTGGTGACACATTTCTGGAGCTGGGACTCATGGGGGCAGCCCTGGATCCTGGCTCCACAGCTCCCCTTTCCCCCAGCCTCCCCTGCTCTCCCTGCCCGGGGAGGGGACGGCTGTGCCGGTGCTGCAGCAGCAGGAAGGTGACCCGGCAGGGAGGATCCTGTTCTGCACATGCTGCAGCTCCAGGAAACATGAGGATGTGCTGCCCCTGCAGAGGGGTCTTGGCAGGGTTGGTGTCCCTGTCTGCAGTGAGAAGGTTCTTTGTCACCGTCCTGACTCGTAGGTCCCTGTCAAGTAAAGGAAATGTGTTGGAAAGCCGAGGTTCTGAGGAGGGGTGTGAGCTGGAGTGACAAAAGAAAGAGCTGAAGAGAAGGAAGAAGCCCTTACAGGTTGCAGGGTACAGGTTCATCCATTTAAGTC
>NW_020956599.1:7677-10409 GCF_003031625.1 Empidonax traillii
GTCTGCAGTGAGAAGGTTCTTTGTCACCGTCCTGACTCGTAGGTCCCTGTCAAGTAAAGGAAATGTGTTGGAAAGCCGAGGTTCTGAGGAGGGGTGTGAGCTGGAGTGACAAAAGAAAGAGCTGAAGAGAAGGAAGAAGCCCTTACAGGTTGCAGGGTACAGGTTCATCCATTTAAGTCTCCACAGCACTTCTGCTCCTGCTGTTCTGCCTCATAAACCATTCTAAAGGCTGCTCTAACAGCCCCTTTTTCTTCAGCACTCAAAAGCAAATACCAAGACAAGGGATGACTGATTTTTCTAAAATCCTCTACCTCACCCTACCTGAGCATAATTCACTACATCTTAGTCAAAACTGCTTCTCACTCTTTACTTTGGGATTTATTTTTCACACTGTGGTTGCTTTTGCCCTTTTTAGTGAGCTGAGATGGAAACTTCATTGTGTGCAGGGGTAGCTCCCTGTAATCCAGCATTTCCAATGGAAAATCACCCTGCAACTGGAAAAACCTTCCACAAGGAAAACATACATTAACAACAGAGAGGACTCTACAGGGGCATCTTTTGAGCAGAAATCACAGGATTCCAGACTGGTTTGGGCTGGAAGGGACCTTAAAGCCCATCCAGTGCCACCCCTGCCATGGGCAGGGACACCTTCCACCAGCCCAGGCTGCTCCAGCCTGGCCTTGGACACTTCCAGGGATCCAGGGGCAGCCACAGCTTCTCTGGGCAACCTGTGCCAGGGCCTGCCCACCCTCCCAGCCAGCAATTCCTTCCCAATATCCCATCTGTCCCTGCCCTCTGGCAGTGGGAAGCCATTCCCTGTGCCCTGTCTCTCCAGGCCCTTGTCCCAATTCTCTCTTGGAACCCTTTTTGAATGCTTTCAAGATGTAAAAGGATTAATCCAGCTGCCCCCCATTTCTCTCCCTGCCCTCCCATGGAAGTGGAGAGGTGGGAGATGGGATCAAGCAGAGCTGTGTCCTCCAGCTCTCCATGTCCATCCCATCAGCCACATCTCAGCCAAGGCTGATTTCCCTCCTGGGCTGAGGATGGACACACTTCATGGCACCAGGAGCCCCAGTTGTCCTCCTTGATCCCCCAGTGGCTCCAGAGTCTGCTCTGTTCTTTAGCAGAGAGTTACCCTGCTCTGGAATTCCCTGCTCAGCCCTCAGCCCTCTCGTAACAAGGTGCTTTTCTTTGACAGGTTCCCAGCTTTTCCAGGTAATTCTGCCCCTGGGGTTTTGCCCTGAGGAACCCACTCAGAAATTATACATATTTTCCAGATATAACCCTGAAACTTCTCCCAAGGATCTGTGCTGTGTGCCAGGAGCAGGATGTCTTTGTAACCGTTTCATAGGAATTTGCAATGGAAATTTGCATTTCTAGTTCCTCACCAAATCTTGTCCTTTCTGTAGATTTGAGGAAAATGTTCATTCTGGTGGATTTCATTTGAATCCCAGCATATATTTGATGTGGATTTTTTTTTTAGTGATATATTTAAAACACGACTCATCCACATGAACCAGATCAAAGCCCTTTGATGCCACTGAGAACTGCCTGTGTCATTCCCATGATTTAGATGTGTTCTTTTACTTTCAGAACGTACTTACCATGCTAATTTTCTTCGGAGATAAGTGGACTTGGGAGTGAAAAACAGAGGGGGAGAAAGGCTGTGCTTTAGTTTGCTGCCTTCACCCACAGCCAGCCAAGCTGCCTGTCTTTCTGCTCCAAGGAACGTGGCTCAAATGAGCTGGAAAACAGCTCAATCTGGTCAAGTGAGGCTCGCTGTGGTTCAGCTAAGCTGGGTTTCCTCACCCTTCCACACTTTGGGAGCTCCCAGCCTGTCCTGGGGTGAGTGCTGAGCTGCCACACTGGTGGGACGTGGCTGCAGGAAAATGATTGCAGCATTCCCAGTGCGTGCCATCAGGAAAACGGATGGATATTTCTGTGTGGCCTCCCCCTCGCTTTGCAGCACCTGTCTGTGAGAGCTGACAGGTTGGGAATTGGCACCTCCAGCGTGGGAGAAGCGTTGGAGCCTCTCCTGGAAGCTCCAGGACACAAGTGATAAATCAGGTGCTGGGGCCAAGGAGGAATCAGCCCTGAGACACTGAGGAATGAAGGAGTGGAGGTGACACAGAGCAGGATCCTGCATGATCCAGGCTCTGGGGACAGTGGGAAGGCACAGGCAGGGTCCAGTCTCTCCTGGGGCAGCTGGGATTGTTCTTACTGGTCACACAGCAGAGCTGGGATGGGAGAACCTGCTCTTTTGGTTTGAGAGTCTGCACAGAAGCAGCTTCTCTGCCCTCCTTTGGTCCTGCTCCAACAGGTCCATGTTCTTCCTGTGCTGAGCAGACCTGGACACAGTGCTCCAGGTGGATCCTCAGAATGGTAACTCCTGGTGTCTGGGGGCCAGAGAAGCTGCTCAGCCAAAGGATTTGATCCTCTGACCCCCCCAGTCCTGACAGAGCTGCTCTGAGCCCGTCACTGCTGTGTATCCCTGGGAACACCTTTGTGCAAGTCTGACTCCAGCTCGTTATTATTCCAGTCTCTCAGCCCTCAGGTTTGCTCCTTGCAGTGTTCCCAGCCTTTTACTTCTCTCCTGGAAATCAGCACCTGGAAAGTCTGCCAGATTAAAGAAAAGTGTCCTCATTATGAGTGAGATCCATGGAGAAACAGCAAAGGAGCTGGCAGGGAAAGGGCTTTGGTTCCACACGTGGGAGGGCTCATTTCCAATGCAC
>NW_020956599.1:11314-14023 GCF_003031625.1 Empidonax traillii
GGTTTGCTCCTTGCAGTGTTCCCAGCCTTTTACTTCTCTCCTGGAAATCAGCACCTGGAAAGTCTGCCAGATTAAAGAAAAGTGTCCTCATTATGAGTGAGATCCATGGAGAAACAGCAAAGGAGCTGGCAGGGAAAGGGCTTTGGTTCCACACGTGGGAGGGCTCATTTCCAATGCACTGCTCATCCTTTACAGCACAGCCCTGGCAGGGGCCACATCAGGCTCCAGGTGCCTGCTGGGGGGTTCACTTTGGGAAAAGTTCACCCACAGAAGATGAAGGTGTAGCCAGGGTGACAATCCAGAGGCAAAAGCAGCTACATTTTCCCCCCAGGAGCCTCACGTGTCCCCTGTGCTGCTCTGTGGTCCCAAAGAGTCCCTCTCCTGGTGTCTCCAGGCACATGAGGGGTCTCCTTGGAGAGGATGGGGCCTGGGGGGTCTGGGTTCTATGGTGGGGAGCCAGGTGTGCTGTGGGGGGTCCTGCACCTCCTGCACAGGCAGCACACACCAGGGACCCTCCTGGCTGTCCATTGTCAGGGACACAATTCCCAGAAATTACCTGAGCTTTTGTTTAGAAAATCTATTTAAATATATACACATTGCGTAGTCATTTTGTTGTGGTTTGTTTGTTTGTTTGTTTGTTTGTTTGTTTTCTTTTTTTCTTCTTTTTTTGCCTCCTTTAGAGGCAAAAACTCTATGTGCACTGATAAAGACTGGTGGAAAGTGCCTGTTTGGGGTGGTGTGGGCAGTGGCATGAGGTTGGTGTTTCAGGAGGAGGATCAGCAAATCTCACCATAAGAAAACATGATTTTGGAATGGCTGTTTTTCCTTGGAAGCACTGGAGGTTTTTCTGAGCTGGAGGTGTTTGTGGCTGCAATTCAGTGATTTTCAATAGCTCTGAGCCCACAAAGCCAGTGGCTCCTTTTCTCCCCTTGTTGCTTGTTCCCTTCAGGTTAAAGCATCTCAAATACTTCTCTTCTTGTCATGGAATTCCACTGCAGGCCATACTGAACTCACATCCTGACCCAGCTCACCCACTGCTGCTCCTGAGGGCCAAGCACACTGTGGTCCACCAAAAATGAGGAACTCAGAGGAAAAAACGTCCAGAAAGTGCATTCAGAGACTTGTTTGGCCTGTGGGAAAGTCAGGAATTGTGCACAGAAAGGAAGAAGGGTGGGATGTGTGGAGTGGGGCAGTCACAGAATCCCAGAATTCCAGAATCCCTGAGGCTGGCAAAGCCCTCCCAGCCCATGGATCCCCCTGTGCCCCATCCCCACCTTGTCCCCAGCCCAGAGCACTGAGTGCCACTCCAGGCCTGCCTTGGACACCTCCAGGGCTGGGCACTCCAAACCTCCCCGGGCAGCCCCTGCCAGGGCCTGACCACCCTTTCCAGGGGGAAATTCCTGCTGCTGTCCCACCTGAGCCTCCCCTGGCCCAGCTGGAGGCCGTTCCCTCTCCTCCTGTCCCTGTTCCCTGGGAGCAGAGCCCAATCCCACTCCAGGAGCTGCAGAGAGCCAGAAGGTCCCCCCTGAACCTCTGTGTGTCCAAAGCTCTGCTCTTCCCTGCATCCCATCCCTGCACTGCTCCTGCTCCTTAGCTCAGCTTCTCTTGCTGGAGGAATTCTCCTCAGGAACTCCAGCTGAGGATCCCAAAGCTGAGTCACTGCTGGTGCTTTGTGTGTGATCTGCAGGAGGGGGGGAATCGCTCCCAGGCTGCTCCTCCACAGACACTTATTCAAAGAGCTGGATTAATAATTCACAACACACTTCTCAGCTACATATCTTTCGTCTCAACCATTTCTTTGTGGAGTTTCTTCCTGCATTTATGGCTCATTTTGTTTCCCTTTAAACTTAACGTGTTTTTAAATGGAAGCTGGACAGTTTTCCACAGCCTGTTCCACACACAGACCACGTGATGTCAAGAAATTGGGGGAAAAAGGAGGATGCTTTAAGAAAAATAGACTTGAGGTTACTTCATGGGAGCCAGGTTTTTTTAAAGTGTGGCTTGTTTAAACTAGAAAATGGAAATGTGAAGTTGGAGCAAACCTGGGGAATGTTATGGAGCAGAGTGGAGTTGAGGTGTCCTGTACAAGGAGGAACCTCCTCACACACTGCTGGGCTCCATCCCACTCCACAGCCTGGCACTGCTCTGTAGCCAAGGGCTTTTCCAGGTTTAAAACCCAACTGAAAAGCTGTTGTGGTGAAGTTTATAGTATTTGTAAGATGACCAATATTGATGTTTTTTGTGTATTGTCTATTTTTAAATTTCTTTAGGTATCAGCTGAGCATGTGACAAAACTATTAAAGAGAAAAAACACTCTCCTGGTTTATTTAATGAAGCTGTCACTTTACACTCATCCCTTTGAAAATTGCTTTTAAAATAGTTACAGGGTTCTTAGATTTTAATTTCATTTCTTCCCTGCCCCTCCCAAAGGCAGGGGTATTAAATATTCCATTCCATTAGTGTAACCAGTACAGATACATGTTTTGCACCTAATATATATATAACTCTAATGCTTCATTAAAAAATATCCAGAAAGTGTTTTTTATCATTTATTCAACCTTTTCAACCAATCCCACAGGTTTTTTTTATTCAGTCAACACCTTTGTGTGCTTCCCTCGCTCATGTAATCAATGGCAATAATTCGGAGATTCCATGGGTGATAAAGTAAATTATTCTTCTGAGCTCCAACAAGCCTCCTGAAGAGGCAGA
>NW_020956599.1:15110-50538 GCF_003031625.1 Empidonax traillii
GAAACTCTAAGGCTTCATTAAAAATATCCAGAAAGTGTTTTTTATCATTTATTCAACCTTTTCAACCAATCCCACAGGTTTTTTTTATTCAGTCAACACCTTTGTGTGCTTCCCTCGCTCATGTAATCAATGGCAATAATTCGGAGATTCCATGGGTGATAAAGTAAATTATTCTTCTGAGCTCCAACAAGCCTCCTGAAGAGGCAGAGATTTGCAAAGCTGTTCCTGTGAGTGGCCACAACTGCTACCAAAATTTCATTTTCAGCAGTGAAAACACAGCGTTCATTCCCCAGTGGCAAAGTGAGCTCCTTTTGTAGCTGAACTCCCTCGCTCTGAACTCTCTTCCTGGGTACAAACTCTGTGTTTTCCTTTGTCTTCACCATCCCTGTGTTAATGATGACACAACCTGCAGGCAAGGTGACTCTCTGAATGCTGGGAAAGGTGTGGGTGGGAAGATCTGGGAAGAAGTCCTGAGGAGCTGGCCTGTTTTAGGAGAGGCTACTTTGCTTTCCTTCCCTCTTCCCTGGGAATACAGCACTGCAGGGCCAGTGGCTGACGATGCCCTTCAACCAGCAGGACACTCCCAGGAGTGTTTGGACAACGCTCTCAGGGATGGGGGGATTGTTGGGGTGTCCTGGGCAGGGGTTGGACTGGGTGATCCCTGTGGATCTCCACCCAGTTCAGGATATTCTGTGATTCCATGATGTGCTCTGTGAGCCAGAGGCTGTGGGCCAGTCATTGCTGCTCCTGCCGGGCATGGGGCACTGTGGGGAGAACCCGTGGGCATGGACATCCTCCAGCCCCTCCTCTCCACGCCCTGGATCCAGCCCCTGTGCCAGCTGGCAGGGCTGGCTATGCCCAGGGCCAGGCTGGAGCCTGGCTGGGCAGGGCTGTACCTTCTGGGACTGCAGCTGAGCTCTCACTCACGGCAGCTCCTCCAGTGCTTATTAAATTACCATAATTTAAATGTCAAACCCTTCTGTCAGCAGCAGCAAATGTCTGTGAGCACAGGAGCAAAGGAACAGAGCTGGGAAGGCTGCTGGGTCCAAACTCAGAGCTCTGGGATGGCAGCAATTGGCTCCTTTTGGTGGACTCCCCGAGCTCAGAAGCAGAGGTGTCCACATACCCCCTCCTCCAGTGGCAAATGTTCATGGCTCTGCTTTGGGTGGGCTGCCCCAGGGACCATGGAGGAACCTCTCACTCCTCTCTCCAGCTGCCATTGCACTGGTTTTTTCCAGTTTTAACTCTCTTATCCCCTGTCCTGGGTGGGCTCAGCCCTGGCCAGTGGTGGGTCCCTCTCGGAGCTGCTGGCGTTGGCTCCATCAGACATGAGGGAAGCTCCTGGTAGCTTCTCTCTGAAGCCACCACTGTCCCCACCCTGTCCCCCCTCTCCCATTCCCAAATCCCTGCAGGGCACACCCAAGACAGTGACAGAGATCCTTAACTTTTGCTCCTGCAGGCCATGCATATTTGAAATCCCCCCCTGAAGCCATCGGGGCTCGGTATCCTCATGGTCAGGTTAAAAATGGATTAGATGATGCTCTTGGTGATGCAAATTGTAAAGAGAACACCCTTGTCCCCAGTCAGAAAGTTCATCTGCTCTTGTCACTTCACACCTTAAATAAGGGCATGGGCAATTACTCCCTTTCACAGCTGGCTGGGCTCAGTGTTTCTGCAGCTGAAATGAAGTGGTCTGTGTTCTACTGACCCCGGGGTGGACAATTCGATATTTAACTGCCAATACCCTGCAGAGCGTGGCCACAATGGGTGGAAAATTGTTTGATGTTCAATCTTTCTATTTACTTCCTGCAGTAAAAAAAAAAAAAAAAAAAAAAAAATCTGAAATAACCACTTCCCTGGATGGGCAGAAAAGACAGAGCTTTGTTTGGATGGGATTGGTCCTCCCCAAGGGAAGTGTGTCATACAGGATGGGGGTCATCCTTCAAACTTCAAAGCTTTAAAGTGTATTATTCATTACCATTTCTGTCCTTAGGGAGGAGATGGGTTCTCAGGGGAATCATCAGAACAATTAATGGGCAATCTTACATGTATTAATTGCTTTCAGTTGTTTGCAGGGTGGCAGCCCCTGAATATATTTGTACATCAGGGGGGTGTACAACAGAAATGTCCCAACATTCAGGACAAGAGGAAACAGACTCAAGTTGCACCAGGGGAGGTTTAGGTTGGATATTAGGGAAAAAATAATCATGGAAAGGGTTGCAAAGCATTGGCACAGGCTGTCCAGGTGTCGTGGTTTTGCCCCCTCAGCCCATCCCTGGGGCTGATGATGGTTTTGTCCAGGTAATTTCCGGACAAAAAGACCAATCAAAAGTCCAGTAACACCTTTGCTAATTACATCTTCAAGAAAAACGGAAGAGAAGGTTGTTGGCGTTGTTGGAATTAGAGTAGCAGCCATGTAGGGGAGAGGAGTAGCGGGCCCGAACAGGGCCAGACTCCCTCCTCCCCCGGCTTGGGCCGGAGCGGGGGGAGCAGGTGCAGCACTGAAGTCCTCCCTTCTCTATTGTAAGAGAGTGAAGAGAAAAAAAAGTTTAAAAGACGGACTGCTTGGACAGAAACCGCTGTGGAAGAATTCCAGCCAAAAGATAACGGAGCTCCCAAGGTCGAAACTGGCAGCTAAAACTGCAGCAAGAAAAGTAAAGTGCGAAAGAGAGGAGGTTTGTTTCTCTCCTGCCTTTCTGCTCTCTCTCCTTAGCAGGGAAAAGACTGAAAATAAATCCCTGCCACCTGTAAAAGTTTGTTAGAATAAGGAGACCTCCCATGCAACTGATAAAGAAGTCTGTGGATGTACCAAAGAGAACCAAGGCTTCATGAAAAGGACTGAAGTGAGGCAGAGTCCTAGTGGAAATTTGCAACCCTGAGGGAAACCTGTGCTGGAGCAGTGATGACTCAGGTGAGATACCGAGATCCGTGCGTGTGTGGATCTATACTGCTGTTAAAGTTTTTGTGACTCTGAGAAATCTCATGCTGGAGCGAGACGGCCCATGTGAAATATTGGAATCCGTGTGTGTGTGGATTCGTGCCAGACCTATGCCGAGAAGTCTATCAAGGACTGTTCTCCCATGGGGAGGGACCTCCATAGGGAAACAGGGGTGGACTCTTAAACCATTATCCCCTGTAACCCTGTGGAAGAAGATCCATAGTAAGCAAGTGTCCCCTTGCAAGCCTATGGAAGAAAAACCCTTCAGGACCTGAGTAATCTCCAGCCTTCAGTCTTAGCCCAGGAGGGGGGTAAGCCCAGCCCTGGAAGCCAACACAGAACGAGAGGGAGAGAGAAGAAGTTCCAACTGCAATGAAAGTGTGCTGCTGCTAAGAATCTGCTACTAGAAGGAGAGAACTGGAACTCCAAAGATACAGAATGAGACTACTTCTTCTCCTTGGACTAGTATAAAAAGGGAAGAAGTATTTCTGTGTATATATAGCATTCCAACTTAAGTAGAAATTACTGTAGATATAGTTCTCTAGTTTTTAACTTATTAGTAGTTTTTATTTTACTAGTAATAAATGTATATACTGTTTTCCCCAAATCCTGTCTCTCTTTTGTCTGCAAATACCTTCTCTCAACTAGTAGTAATTGTGTGGGGGGTGGAAGGCAAAATTGACCCAGAGCAAAACCACGACACCAGGGCAGTGGGGGAGTCCCCATCCCTGGAAGTGTTCAGAAAACACATGGATGTGGCACTTGGGGACACGGTCACTGATGAACCTGGTGATGGTGCTGGTTGATGGTGGGACTTGATGATCTCATAGAGCTTTTCCAACCTCAATGATTCTGTGATTCCCTGATTCACATACAGAGTAGTGCTGCAGTGAGAAATGGCATGAGCTCCCTGCTCAGGGAAAGCCCATCTGGAACCTGTGCTTTAAAAATCAGTGGAATTCAGACATGGAATAATTGACTGGTAATAACCCTTTTTATTCTTCCTTTGTCACATTCAACAGCAGCAACAGCAAAGTCTCTGTGTGTTATTTGCTCAGGTGTGAGAGAGACTGTCCCTGTGCTTCTCAAACAAAGCCCAAACAAACTATTAAAGAGGCATCAGCAGGACATGAAAAGGATTCTCAGAGTGACAAGGAAAACTCTTCCCCTTAAGAACTGGGGGGATTGAAGATATGGATGAATTTCTTCTGTTCAGAAGAAACATAAATCCTATAACCAGCTTTTTGGGACTTGTACCTAAATCCCCAAATCGATAACTTAAGACAGCAAATGCATGGGCTCAGCCCTGCTGGGTCACCCTGGAAGAGGAGCCCTCTCTGTGCCAGGAATGGGGTGTTACAGGAGGCAGCCAAGAAGTCCCAGATGGGAATCAGAAAAATCTTTTCCTGCTGTGACTTCAGATCCTCGAGGAGAGTTTTGCTGCTGCAGGAGCAGCCCCAGGCATGGCTGAGGGGCCTGTGCTGGGAGGAGATGCTGATGGTCCAAGGTTGGCCTTGGTTTCCAAGGGGAGGGAAAGGCAACAGAAAAAAAGTAATGAACACAATTAATCAATTTTAAATGGCAAAACTGCAAATGCTAATTAAGGAATAAACATTTCACATCTGAAGTGAAATGTGAAAATAAATGCCACTGTGAATGGACATGTTTGTGTTTGATGTGTGAGTGATATCAATATTGTCCAACACAAACTGTGGATCAATCCAGTTCCCCCTGGGGAGGGCACTTTGTCCTCGCTCTGATTCCAGGTTCCCACACCCTCCCTGTCCTCACAGAGAGCACAGGCCACTCTGGCATTCTGGCATTCTAGGATTGAATTTTTTTCTCAGGGCTGTGGTTGAGCCCAGGGAGCCAGAACTTCTCAGGGAATGCATCCTGATGGATCTGTTTGCTGGGAGTGACTCTGTCTCGGCTGCTGGGGAGCTGTGTCCAAGGCCAGGATTTACAGCTCTGTCACTTGGGCCATTGGTCTCACACTGTCACAGCCCCCATCTGTGCCTGACCCCTCTCCAGCTGGTTCTTTAGGGAGACAAACAGGCACAGGGTTAGTGCCCAAACATTTTCCACCTGACAAGAATTGTTGCTGTGGATTAAGGAGAAAAATCACTTCCTTTTGTTTTGCCAGGGAATTCAAATGCTTTAAGATTTAGTGTAACACAGGATCTGCTTAAGTGGTAATTGTTCTTTGTTTCAAACTCCATCAATTTGCAGCTGGAACACTATGGCTGTCACTAGAAATGCTTTGTAAATTTATTTACAGGCGGCAGGAAAGTGAAGAAGCGCAGACAGAATTTTAAATACAAATTGCTTCAAGGTACAATTTCCTCCAATTGCTGTAATGTGCATTATGAATTTAATTTCAGTACATTTCTTCTATATAATAACCTGATTTGGAAGTATAAATGCAAATTAAATTTAAATAACCTGTAATTTTTTATGTGGTGTTTTATAAATATTTACTGTGGGGGTCTCATTGAATCAATGAGGCCTTAAACTGTACAGGGAGTGACAAAGGCAGGTCACCCCTCCTGGGGTGAATCGAGCTTGTAATGGAAGAGTCTCTTTGGTCTCCAGCTCATCAGTGTAAGAGGAGATTATAAGGGTGGCATTGGGGTGTTCCCAGGCATCAACACATCTCCCTTGGAATCAGGGAATCATTTGGGTTGGGAAAGCCCTCCCAGCTCATGAATTTCCCCCCAGAGTGTGCTGGGGCTGGAGAGGAGACCAGGAGTGTCCCTGGGACAGTGGGTGGTGCCAAGCTGTGCTTACCAAGCTCTGCCTTGTTTTCAGAGCCTGACTGGCCCTTGTCCTTTACCCCCAAATAATTCTGCTTTCTCCTGTGTCACTGGTGACACACTGAAGAACGTTGGCCCAACAGGCAACTTCTGCAATCAAGTTTATTGCACAGAGATTTTTGTATTTTAAATGATGGATAGTTTGAAAGTATAGGATTCGAGTATTTGAATACAATAAATACAAGTAAAGGTAATTTACTAAATTTTATAAAGAAATATATGAACCACAAATAGAAAATATTATTAAAATTATAAATGTATAATAATAATTATTATTAATAATTATTAAAATTAGACAATGTTTTGTTTACTTTATAGAATCCTAGGATGGTTTTGGTTGGAAGGGAGATTAAAGATCTTTTTTCACCCCCTTCCATGGGCAGGGACACCTTCCACTATCCCAGGTTGCTCCAACCTGACCTTGGACACTTCCAGGGATGTGAAGGGGTGTCCTGTCCATCCCCCACTAAGGAATCTCCTCACCATGTTCCTGACATGGAGCAAGAGCCATTTTCCAGCAGGACAGTGAATATCCAGGAGAGCAAACACCAGTTTTCATCCCAAATTCCCTACTTCCACTAGAGCCTGGCGCAGGATTAAAGCCAAATGTCATATGCAGGGTTGGAAGCCAGAGCTGGAATCTGTGCCTTCTGTCAGTGCCTTCCCACCTGGGATCTTCCTGGGGAGCAGAGAGGGCAAGGAGGTGCTCCAGAACACTTGGGGGAGTTGGTTTTGCAGATTTTTTTTTTTTTAAGCTCCTGTAGTTGAAAATAAATAAATACTGAAGGGCAATTTCAGCAGCGTGATTCTAATTTGTGTAATCAGATTATGTTGTTTTCTTCACTGCTGCCTTCTAATTTGGATATATGAAAATGAAATTAATATCAGATTCTCGTATTTATTCAGACTTAATGAGATGACTGGAATGCTTTGCCAGAACAGAGTCTTTTAAATGCGTCTAAATTTTGTTTTCTGGGAGATGTCTTTGAGAAGGGCTCCAATACCTCCTGAAGTTTGGGAAAATGACCCAAAAGATCACTTCTGTTCCTCATCATTCCAGAATCATGATGTCAGCAGCTGATACACGATTTAACAGGACTAAAGACAGGGGGGAGTGGCTGTGAGTGAAGGGAGGGAAGGTTTGCTCTGGATATTGGGGACAAATCCTTGGCTGTGAGCCTTGGCCCAGCCCCCCCAGCAGGGTTTGCAGCAGCCTGGAGCTGCTGGAATTTGGGTTTCGCTCAATACAAAGCAGTCAGGCAAACCCAAGCACAGTGTTACCAGCAGGTGCACTTTATTTTTGCTGTGTGCAAACTGCTTTAATGACTTTCCCTTTCTCTCTGCTTTGTCCAACTTCCAGGAACAGGAATTTCCACTGCCTGGAAGGCTTTGCATTGCCAGGTACTCAGGTTTCAATCTGGGGAAGGAAAATGGGAAACTTGTGTCCAGCACAAAAGACTCTGTCAGGATAATGACACCTGTAAGGAATTGAAATGTTCCCTCAGTGCTCCAGAGCTGTGCCAGGGGCTCATGGAGACAAGGGCCACGTGGTGCTCAGGTGCAGGTCCCTGTGCCTCAGGAGCTCCCATGGGAAAAGGTCAGTGCCAAAATTGTCCCCCCTGCTGTGCTGGGACACTCTTTTTTAACTTTGTTCCTTGTACTGCACTTTAGAGAATCCTGGAATGGGTTGGGTTGGAAGGGACCTCAAAGCCCATCCAGTGCCACCCCTGCCATGGGCAGGGACACCTTCCACCAGCCCAGGGTGCTCCAACCTGGCCTTGGACACTTCCAGGGATCCAGGGGCAGCCACAGCTTCTCTGGGCAACCTGTGCCAGGGCCTGCCCACCCTCCCAGCCAGCAATTCCTTCCCAATATCCCATCTCTCCCTGCCCTCTGGCAGTGGGAAGCCATTCCCTGTGTCCTGTCCCTCCATCCCTTGTCCCCAGTCCCTCTCCAGCTCTCCTGGAGCCTCTTTAGGCCCTGCAAGGGGCTCTCAGGTCTCCCTGGATCCTTCTCTTCTCCAGGTGACCCCCCCAGCTGTCCCAGCCTGGCTCCAGAGCAGAGGGGCTCCAGCCCTGGGAGCAGCTCCGAGTTCTCCAGGTGTGGTTTCATCTCTGCTGTGCAGCCTTGGAGTCAGGATTGGCAGGTTCTGGGTGTCCCTGCAATGATTCCCTCTGTTCCTGACTGACAGAGCACAGCCACCACCAGCAGGTTTACTGATGCCATCCAGCTAATTCCTCCCACTGGAAAATCCCATTCCAAAGCTTCAAGGGTTGAGCCCTGTCCTCCCAGGCATGTCCTTGGCTCAGTGGTGTCATTGCAAGTGCCTGGGCTGGTGCATCCAGATTCCTGTGGAGCTCTGCACATCCTTCCCCAGCCTCAGTCCAGGAGCTGCAGATCTTGGACGGAGCTCCTGGAGCAGGAGGTGGTGACAAGGGACAGTCAGGGTGTCCCTGCCACGTGCTGCTCCTGCTCAGGGCAGGTTTGCTGGTATCTCTGGGTGTAAGCAGAGTCACCTGCAGACACCTCGGGTCACTATTTCGGGTTCTCAACAGACTCTTCCCTCCAGTCCTGAGCAGCCCTTTCCCTGATTATCTCTGCTGTGAATCCAGCCCCGTCTGTCCAACAATATTTCCCACTCAATCAACACATGTCTCCAACTTGTAATTATCTTGGGAAATGCTTTCATAACGTACAACCCTTCACCTTTCCCCGTGCTGATTTATCGCCTCCGAGTCAAACCTTGATGTTCAATTTCCCGGTGTTGTTATTTCCATCCCCTGCTCAGACAGTAATTCAGGGGAAATTTCAGGGGAAAATGAATCAAAACACGGTGATATTTACACATGGCCTTTTAATCATTTCAAACACAGAGAAGTTTTTGATTTAAAATTACAGTAATTTTATTTCAATTGTCCTTGGTATTATCCCCAGACATAATTAGGGATATCCACAGAATTAACTGGCTGGCAGCTCCTTCCATGAGCAGTAAATAATACCTAAGATAGAAAGAAATTCCAATTGCTGTTTTGAACACCAGGTTCTATGAGTTTTTAGGAACAAAGTTTATAGGAAGAAGCTTTCAGTTTGGATCAGCGACCTTTGCTTTTTGTCTGGAGGTGTGAGCGAGACACAGATGTGCCACTGGGCTGCCAGCACACATCCCACCCCAGGCTGGTGACCTCCACTTCTCCTCAGGCTCTTCCTCTGCATAAACAAAGATTCAGAACCTGTTGAACCCATTGGGCAGTGTGTTCTGCAGGCACTTACACACCTGAGTCATGGAATTATGGAATCCCACAATGGTTTGGGTAGGAAGGAACCTGAAAGCTCATCCTGTTCTACCCTGGGCCCTGGGCAAGGATACCTTCCACTATCCCAGGTTGCTCCAGGGGAACTAAGGAAAGGGAAAGATCCATTTCTCCCCCTCCCTGTCCCCTGGGTCTGCTGTGGATTTGCAGTCTGAGTGCAATCAGTGCTCACACAGCTGGGAGAGCTTCATACAGAGCAGAACTTGCTCAGCTCATGCACGCTCAGTGAGCTTCCATCCTCCCTGCTCCAGGGTGGTAAAAGGGAGCCGGCACAGGGCCCAGGACCCATCAGAGCAGATTGGGATGGATGACCCTCACTGTGCCTTCTATGAATCTAATAAAGAAAATGTTGTTACACTAATGCATTATCTGTCATGATAATGAAATTTTATTTACCATTTCCAGGAACATTTTCAGTTCCAGAGACACTGCTGGAAGGAGCAGATGAGCTGAATCACGGGCTCAGCGAGAGCTGCCAAGCAGCCTGGAAGAGTGGACGCCCTTGTGCTGGATGCACTGCTCCTCTGGATCTGTTTGCTGTGGCTTTGCTGGTTTATTTGTTTTCCAAGGTACAGCAGAACCTGCTGAAGGGCCAGAGGGGCATTAAAGCTGTCCTTGTGCCGCTCAGGTGTGTCCTCACCTGCACCCCAGGGCTCCTTGGGGCCAGGCCCTCCTGGGTCCTGCCTGGACAGTGTCCCACCACGCTCCTCTGGGTGCCCCCACAGCACTTCCCTTCCCCAGCAGAGGCTTCTCCCTCTCCAAGCCCATGCTGGAGCCCAGAGAATGGGGGTTACAGTTTCCCAGTGACATTCCTTACTGGGGTCTGAACACTTCCCAGCTGGTCAATTCTTGCTCCATCCCATGTTTTAATTTCCCAGATGTCCTTCTCTGGCTTCTTCTCCACCTCTGCTTCCCACCAATTCTCTGCTTAAAACACCTGTTGGTTCCTATGACAAGTCTCCTGAACTCTGCCTTGTGCCTTTAGGGTGGGATTTTCCTGTTGCATTGCAGAGGGACTGTTTGGACTCGTTGTTCAGCTGGACTCGATGACTTCCGAGGTTTTCTCCAATCCAAATGTTTCTATAATTCCCTTCCTCCCCAGGATTTCTCTACCCTTTTCTCGGTTCCAGCCTCCCACTTCATCCACTTCACCTCATTTTGACTATCCCCCAGGGCTCTGTGTTTCCACAGCACCCAGGGCACTGCACTGTGCTCTGGCCATCCTGGGGGTGGTACTGGAGACACGCGCAGGTCACGCTGCTTACACCCTTCCCAGCTCCAAACGTGCTCAGCAGCTTATCCTGAGACACAATTCACTCCTCCCCTTCTCCCTGGCAATCTGCTGATGCAGTGATCCATAAAACTGATGAGAAATATTTGTAAAGGTGACAGCCCTGACACGGAGAATTAAATCACAGTGCGAGAATGTGCCAATTCAGTAGCTTGTGAAGTTCAAGTGAAAACCCCACAAAAACAGATGAAGAACTGTCACAGCTGAGGAAAACAAGCAGATGAGAAGGAATTAGAGGTAGAGAATTCCTACAAGTGACACAGGGAGCGAGAGGCTGATGTGAGTCAAGTGGCAGCGGGACAGGAGTGCTGAGCACCGTTAGAGCAGCTCATCCCAGAGCCATCCCCGCTGCCTCAGCTGGGGCCTGGGGGAGAGAAGTGCTGCTGTTGTAGCACAGACAGTGAATGATGAGGCAGCAAGAGCAATGCACCAGAGGAAAGCTTTTTTTGTTTTGTTTTTACATAAGAGAATCTGAGAATTTGTTCCCAGGGGAAAGGTGGGCACAGCAAAGCCCCTGCGCTCCATCCACGGGGCTCTGCTGTCCTGCTGCTGTCACTGCACACACTCTGCTGTGCTGGACGAGGCCCATTCTGGCACTGCTGGCCCAAAACACACAGCAGTGGGACAGATTAACCAGCAGAGGAACATCCAGCTGCTGCTGCATCAGCTCTGCTTGTCCTGGCTGCTGGGGGGGCACTTGGCACCAAATTGTCCAGGGGATTTGGAACCACAGAATCACAAAATCATGGAATGGCCTGTGTTGGAAGGAACCTTGAAGTTCAACCCGTTCCACCCCCTGCCATGGGCAGGGACACCTTCCACCAGCCCAGGCTGCTCCAACCTGGCCTTGGACACTTCCAGGGATCCAGGGGCAGCCACAGCTTCTCTGGGCAACCTGTGCCAGGGCCTGCCCACGCTCCCAGGGAAGGATAATGAGACTGTGAACAAAAGGGTGTGTTTTGAAAGAGAAACAAAAGGGTTGGAACAGTCTGCAAGGTTCTATTTATATTCCTGATTTGCTCAAGGGAATGTTCTTCATGAGTTGTTAATTGGGGTGACAAAATGTGGTGAGCAGGGTCGGTGCTGAAGGTGCCTCCTGGGATAGCACAGGACTCCCAAAGGGATTTGAGCAGGAGAGAAAAGCAGAGCCCAAAGATAGAAACTCTGCTTCTGCATGAATGTCCTTTATTATTTATTTTAAAAAATTATTAAAACATAGTAAAAGTTACTTGATGGTTCCATGTGATAGAAAGGTGGTTGTTGAGGCTAATTTTGTCACTGGAAGAAGGAGTGCAAACCACCTGTGAGACCTGGGATGGATTTACAGGAAGGTTTGTCATTATCTGAGCTCCTTGTAACTGGGTTTCTGGAAAAGTTTTTCACTGGAAACTCATTTGTGCATGAAATCTGATTATTTCTTGGAATAAACTCTGACAGAGTAGCTGCAATAAGTGACCTCACAAATTTCTAAATGCTGTGCTCCAGGAGACAACCTTTCTGGTTTTCTCAGTGTTAAGGATGATGAAGGGGAAAGTGCATTCAGTCTTTTATTAGTCACCCAGGGAAAACAAGAGAGGAAAAAAAAACAGGAGAGGGAATTAGGAAACTCTTTCCTGGTGCAGCAGGACTCTGTCATCACTGGGTCTACATAACTGTGTCCCCTCTTCCTGTGTCTTCCTCAGAGCAGCAACTAAATCACCCTGCAAATGATAAACCTGGTCCCAAGAGATGGTTCTCTGCCTCCAGAGTCCTCTCAGAGCATCCCCAGGGAGCAGCTCCCAGTCACATCCTCTCATCCCCAGCATTCCCAGCAGCATCCCAGCCTCCCCTTGGAACCAGCGGGACAGGAGTGTCCCTGCTGAGCCCTCCTCTGCTCCTTCCAGGAGCCACGACCTCACCTGGGACAGGCTGTGGATCACAGAGCTCCAGGGAGCCCAGGGAGCCTTGGCACGTGTGGCACATGGACTGATGCCCAGGGCAGGGGAATCATCCTCTGCCAGGATTTATCCACTGAGTCAGCAGCTGGGAATGGGCTTGAAGCAACCTGGGCTGGTGGAAGGTGTCCCTGCCCATGGCAGGGCTGGAATGAGACGAGCTCTAAGGGCCTTCCCAGCCCAGCCCAGTCTGGGGTTCTATGAATGGCCACCAGAAAGGGGAAAAAATGAAGACTTGCAATGATTTTATTTTCAGTTTCCCGGTGGAGTAGCCTTAGTGCTCTCACAGGCCAGTCCTTGCTGTCCCTGCTCTCCTGTCCCTGCTGTCCCTGCTCTCCTGTCCCTGCTGTCCCTGCTGCCCCTGCTCTCCTGTCCCTGCTGTCCCTGCTGTCCCTGCTCTCCTGTCCCTGCTGTCCCTGCTGTCCCTGCTGTCCCTGCTCTCCTGTTCCTGCTGTCCCTGCTCTCCTGTCCCTGCTGTCCCTGCTCTCCTGTCCCTGCTGGAGAAGGAGTTTGGGTGGTTGAACTGGACATGGTATGTTCCAGTTCTAGCAATATAGTGCTGACTTAATATTTGGGGAAAAAGCCCTTACATCACTCCATGTGGAAGCTGAAGGTATGGATCGTGCTAAAGGCAGGGGCAGCTTCCCCCCAAATTACTCTAAGAATGGATTATCACAGAAAAAGAAGGTGACCAGAACAAGTGAGAGACTCCTGGAACAGAAGGATTTCAGTGTTTTAAGCTTTAAAGGGCCCAAATGGATGTTGCAGGGAAAGAAAACACGAAGGACATGGGGAAGTACAAGATGCAATCTAGTCCTGGGGCAAAGGATATGTCTTAAAGGACAGCAGATCCATTCCTCCAGTGATAATGATGGAACAATAGACAGAAACAAGACTCTGAATGAAGGGAAAACAAGATTCTGCACAAGAGACAAATCAGTGAGGCTGAGAGGGAGCTTTGAAAGGACTCTGGGAGCAGTGATGGCAGGGATGAGCAGGGAAATGCCTGGAGAACCCAGTGTGGGGTGTTACAGGTGCCTGGGGTGAAACAACCCAGAGGTGCAGCTCTGACCGCAACCTGGGCACACACATGGATCCCAGAGAACACAGAGCACATCCCAGGGGGGTAAAACAACCCACAGGTGCAGCTCTGACTGCAGCCTGGGCACACACATGGATCCCAGAGAACACAGAGCACATCCCAGGGGGGTAAAACAACCCACAGGTGCAGCCCTGAGCAGCCTGGGTACACAGATGGATCCCAGAGAACACAGAGCACATCCCAGGGGGATAAAACAACCCAGAGGTGCAGCCCTGAACAGCCTGGGCACACACATGGATCCCAGAGAACACAGAGCACACTCCAGGCATGGTCCTCTGAAATGCAAACAACCAGGCAAGGATGAACTCCCTCCAGATCACTTGTAAAATATCCAGGATTTGCTGTCCTCAGGAGCAGGGTAGTGGCTGGAGATGGTTGGTATTACTGAGTCCCTCTCCAGCTCTCCTGGAGCCCCTTAGGCCCTTGAAGGGGCTCTCAGGTCTCCTTGGATCCTTCTCTTCTCCAGGTGAACCCCCCCAGCTCCCCCAGATTTCATCACAGGTGATGCAGCATCTTCCACTGGCGGTTATTTGACGTGGTTTTTTTTTTACATTTTAATTCAATTTTTAGGGAATTAGAAAAGAAAACGTTGCAATTAATAATAATTTATATTATAGACTAGTCATGCTGTCATGTGGCTCTTCTGAAAGAAAAGAGAAGGAAAAAAAGCCCTTGTTGACTGGTGCTCTAACCAGGGAATGTGTCCATTAAGAGACTAAAAACCTTGATGTGCAGACACTTACCAAAGGTAAAAATCTTATGATTCACAAATTTATGTGGGAATATTAACAAAGAGCATCTTGTTGCACCCAGACACTCCTTTCTTTAAGTGCTGCAAGTTACCTGATTTTTATGATAAAAACCTTTCAAGTCAAAACAAGTGGGTGAAGGTAAAGGAGGTTTAATTCAATATTATATATTCTATTCATCCTGCATGATGAGTGTTCCAGGAAGAAAACTGAACTCCCTGCTCTTGGCAGTTCCAGGGAAAGTGGGGTATTGTGTCCAAATGCTACTCTGCAATATGAGTTCAACTGTCTTTTACCCCAGAGTTATGTTCCCATGGAATCCTGAGCCCTGCTCTTTCCAGTGGGAACACAACTCCTCCCAGCCAGCTTTGGAATCAGGCAGGTCCTGTTTTACAAGCAATCCATATCGAAACTTGATTTGAGAAGAAAAATGAGAACATGAAATACATTTTAACACTGATGCATAATGAAACAACTTCAGCCACGACTTTACCGGCTCCTGATTCACCGAGTGCAGGTTTAGGAATTACACTGCACTTTGCTCTCAAAGCTGTTTGGAAATGGCTTAAATCCAGAGAAGATTTGCCAGGGAAGCAGGAAGAGCTGTGGAGTTGTGCATTAGCATTTTTCCTATTTGGCTGTTACAATACAGCTGTGATGCACACGTTGGGCTCTGAGTTATCCAGGGGCTGTGTGTCTGAAAATTCATTTAATCTGAGTCTATTTAAAAAGTTCCTACGGAATGGACTCAGGGGAACAGATTTTGCATTGGCAAGGAGATGTATTGCACGATCTAATACATCTCTCTGCTCCTGATTCCTCTGATTCTTTTATAGGCAGTAACCTGTTGAAGTGATGCAGCTGTTACAGAAGGAATTGGAACCTGGTGGGGGTCAGAATCTCCTGCTGGGTCTGTCTGGAGGGAGACATTCCCTTCAAAGGGCTTTGATGGTGCTGTGACCAGGGCAGTGCTGGGAACACCTGACCTGTGGGCAAAGGGGAGGCACAGCCACTGGCACTGGTGAGAGGAGACATGGATGAGGATTAATCTCATGGAATCGCCAAGGAATCAGCAAATCAGCAAAGTGCAACAGCTCAGAGTGTCCAGAGGGTGGGAGTGTGATGGTGAAATCATGGAATCCCATAATGGTTTGGGTTGGGAGGGACCTCAAAGCCCATCCAGTGCCACCCCTGCCATGGGCAGGGACACCTTCCACCAGCCCAGGGTGCTCCAACCTGGCCTGGGACACTTCCAGGGATCCAGGGGCAGCCACAGCTTCTCTGGGCAACCTGTGCCAGGGCCTACCCACCCTCCCAGGGAAGAACACTCCCTGTGAGCCACTTCCCACAGCCCCACTGATCAGCAGATCCCCCCTTCCTTTATTCCCAAGGAGCTGGGATGGATTTTGCCTGGGGAGGAGCGAGGGCAGCAGCTGGGGGGACACAATGACACAAACACTCATGACCTGTGAGCTCAGTCCTGTAAAATGAGACCACACAACACCAGAGCAGGAGTGGAGCAAGCCCAACTGGGGGATGGAGACCAGCAAAGCCCCTCAGAGCCCCCTGAGCCGTGTCCAGAAAGGTCCAGAGGAAGGAGCTGCCCCTGCTCAGGCACTGACATGAGGAGCAGAACCCCAATCCCAGGTGGGGAAAACTTCCCCCTGGGAAGGGGCCCCCACTGAGCTCAGGCCCCCCAGGATCCTGGACGTGGGTCAAGGCTGGAACCAGGACTGGTGATGTCCTTCCCTCTCCTGTCTCACCTCTCTCTCTCTCTCTCTTCCCCCTTTCTTTTGCTCTTTTATTCTTGTTATAGAAGGTGGAGGTAAAACATGCACTGATTCCATGCTGAGTGTGGAGGTCCCCAATAAAACCTCAGTGAGCTTTATGTTTTGGACCCTTTTGGCTTTCACTGTTCTTTTTTGGCCACGGGCATCTCCAAATCCTGGGTGTTCCTTTCCATGGAGGAGTGGAACAAATGGGCAAACCCAAACCCACTCCTGGACTGCCACAAAGACCCCGAAGCCACAGTTTCTCTGAGCAGCAGCTGCTTTACAAGGTTATTTTTTCTTTTATTCTGCCCCTGATTCCTGCACAGACTCTCGTACTGTAACTTTTTAAAATGCCATTTCTGGCATTACTTGTTGGATTGAAAATGTTATTTAAATTTAAATGCATTTCACATGGACATTTATTACCAGGCTGGAAGGAAAACATTTCCTTGGAAGTTTACACAAGTTATGAACTTCACGTTCATATTTAATGGCTTTGTAGAACTGCATTGTGAGAACACATTATAAATAGGAGAAATAAAAATCTTTCCAAAGGTGTTGTGTAACCCTCTGGATTTATCCTCCTCTATTTACTGTGGTGCTCTGAGGGTGCATTAAGGTGGCAATAATCTCATCCTGAAGACAGTGTGTCATTTCTTATTCTTCTGTTCTGCTGCCCTCCTTCAGTGGGCTCAGAAATCCACAGATGGGAAGATAAACAAAACAAAACAAAGCAAAACAAATCAAACCAGCAAAACACTAACCCAGAAATGGGTTAATTCAAAAGGATTTCTACCTCTCCCACCCTAATCTCCCCTCAGGTACCAGATACTGTCCTGAGAGAGGAGAGAGCTGGAGAGGGACTGGGGGCAAGGGTTGGAGGGACAGGACACAGGGAAGGGCTTCCCCTGCAGTTTGTGGAGCAGTGTTGAGCCCTCTGGGGGCCTCCTGCTTCAGGAGAACACTCCAGTCCCACCTGTGGGGTGACACTGGTGGGGATGCAGCTCTTGCTCTCATTCCTGCACCCTGTGTACATTCCTGTTACTTTCCCTTTCCATCAGCTCTGATCGATTCAGTCACAGAAGACACAGAACTTCCTCCTCTTCTTCCCATCAGCTGCTGCTCCCTGGGACTGGTCCCAGCCAGCTGCACCTTTGGGGTCAGTAATGCAGCTCCTGGATGTCAGCAGAGATCCTTCCCCCAGGGCACCAGGGTCTGCTCCTCACTGGTGTCACTGCCAGCACCAGGTTTGTCCCCCAGAGCGTCAGTTCTTCCCTGCTTTCCCCTCATCTGCCTCAACATTTCTGTGGTGTTTCTGAGAGTTCCATTCAGGGTCTGATTTACTCTCTGTCTGTTCAATAACAAATGATTATGTGTCTTCTGCCTGTGATTTATGGGGATGAATGTCCCTCTCTCTGAGAGCTGGTGCAGAGGGTGTGCAGCCCTCCAGCCAAACTCTGCTGGTACTGGGGCTGGCCAGGAGCTCCAGGTGTCCAACCACAGCTGTGGACAAGCAGAAACGAGGGGGAAAAGGGAAGGGTGAGGGCTTTGCTAATGGGGGCTGCAGGAGGACCTGAGGTGCTTGGGGCATCAACAGCAACGTGAGAACTGACCCAGAGCTCTGCCAGAGGACACAGGCTGCTGCAGAACCTTTGGGTTTCTTCCCTCTTGGTCTATCTGCAATCACCATCCAGGCTGGATAAGCCTTCTGAGAGTCCAACCATTAACCCAGCGCTGCCAAGCCACCATTATCCATGGCCCTCACTCTCAGTAATACAATAAATAGAATAGAATAGAATAGAATAGAATAGAATAGAATAGAATAGAATAGAATAGAATAGAATAGAATAGCAACCAAAAAAAAGAACAATAATGATCATGACAACAATAATATCAAGTAAATGAAAATTAAAATTAAAAATGTATTACATTATTAAATTAATAAATAATAAAATATTATTACTATATTTATAATATATTGTAAATGTCTATTGTGTTAATTTCTATTCTGATGATGCCAGGTCCAGGCAGCGCAGAGACCTTCCCTGCACACCTAATCCAAGAAATGCTGCTCCAGCCTCATCCAGAGGAGGATTCCCCAGAGAGCTCTTGCAGGACAGTGGCTGTCACTCCCACAGGTGTCTCAGAGGAACCTCTCCTCACCCAGTCTTGCAGAGGCCTTTGAGAGCCCTTCCTGCTGTGCCCCAGGACTGGAACAAGGAGGATGCTGCCAGGATCCCAAAGTTTTGGACAGTCTCCTTTAAAACACCCGGACAGATCCCGGTGCCTCTGTGGGCACCCCCTGCTGCTGGAGATCCCAGAACACCCGAGGGGTGGGTCCCTCCCTGGTGGCACTGCAGGTGCTGCAGGGCTTTATCCACCTTCAACCCCCCTCTTTGGGTACCTCAGACTCCTTCTCTGGGTGCTCTTTGACCACAGCAAACTCACTTTCGGCACATTGGGCACCTCTCTCTAACGTCTCACCAGAGCAGCATTTTCTTACTGAGATAATTGGCTAAATGGGAGCATTTCATTTTTATCCCATTCTGATTTTTTATATTATAACCACTGCAAAGAGTTTGCATCACTTTCCTACGTTATTTTCCCTCAGACATTGCTAATTGTTGTCTCCTTTTAAAGAGAGCACTTCAGGCTATTTGCTGCATCTCCTTTACAACGTTACTCTCAAGCCCATTTAAGCACTCACTGCTCAAAACCAGCACTTCAGAGCACATGGAAATAAAATAAAAGCCAAGGATTTTTCAAGGAACCACGGTGAGAAAGATGCAGATAAAAGCTGGTCATTTGTATCCATCAGTAGCCAGGACTTCCCAGGTAGTTTCCGAAGAGCAGCTCTCTGTGTAACAGAGATTGAAGTCAATGAAGAGGAGATCGAGGGGAGACTCATTGGAGTCTGCAGCTCCTCACGAGGGGCAGGGGAGGGGCAGCTCCATCTCTGTGACAGGGACAGGACCCTGGAATGGCTGGAGCTGTGCCAGGGCAGGCTCAGGTGGGATCTCAGGACAAGGCTCTTCCCCCAGAGGGTGGTTGGCACTGAACAGGCTCCCCAGGGCAGTGGGCACGGCCCCAAGGCTGCCAGAGCTCCAGGAGGGTTGGGATGATCCTCTGGGGCACAGGGGGGAGTGCTGGGGTGTCCTGGGCAGGGTCAGGGGTTGGACTGGAGGTCCTTGGAGGTCCTTCCAGCTCGGGGCATTCTGTGGCTCTGTGACTGTGTGAAGTGTGCCTGTCACAAGGCTCCAGGTTGTGGGGACACCCTGCAAGTGTCCAAAGCCTGAGCAGACGTGACCCTTGTGGGCAGTTGCGTTTCTGGGAGTCTGGAGCTGCTGGGCGAAGAGCAGGAGCAGCAAAGCCAGCACTCACCTGGGCACCCTGTGCCCCAGTCAGGTCAGTGTGGCTGGATTTGATGAGCTCAGAGGTCCTTTCCAGCCTCCAGGAGTCCAAGATTGGCAGCTGCCTGAGGGACTCAGTGCCCCAGGCTCCCCATCTGGCTGTGCTGGAGGAGCTGTTCTGGCTTGAGGCTTTCTGAGCTGCCTTTGGTTCCTCCAGCCAGCCTGGGAACAGGCAACCCTATCTCCTGGACATCCCACAGGAGCTGGGCAGATCTGTAAATCCAACCTTGCCCTTCCTCCAGTACCACAGACACCCGTCTCCCAAAATGCACAGTGCACCAGCCTCGTTCCAGCTCATGAATAAAGGCACAGTTGTCAGAGGTTGGAGCTGCTGCTTTTCTCCTGCCTGGAAGCTTTCAAACAGCGTGTTCAATCCATCCAGCATAGTCCTGGGAGAATCCAGGCTTTGGTTTAAACTCTGTGCTGCTGCTGCTGGAGCCTGGAAAGCACCGAGGCTGCTGGTGCAGCCCAGACAGAGGAGCTCTGCTCCTGGAGAGGGGTTTGCAGTGTGGACCTGGGGTGAAGGGATCAATCAGTGCCACACACCACGGGCAGGACAGGCCATCCCTGCCACCAGCCCAGGTTGCTCCAGGTTGCCCACTTCTACTGTTACAACATTCCCAGCACCCAGACTCATGTTACAGCACCTTCCTGTTCACATGGCCATTTATTTATAAGCTGGTTATTACACTCACCACGTTCTTGGAGAAAAAAGCGCAGCCCTCTCAAATCACCGTTTAATTGGGGATTTTTAGCAGCTATTTTAATTAGAAGCTGCCCATGACAGTGTCTGTAGGTCCTTCCATCACCCTCTGGGCAGGTGCTGGTACCAGCAAGGGGAGTCAGGTTCAAGTGTCCTTGGACTATGCTCAAAAGTGACAGGAACACCATGGGATGACACAGAGGGAAACTCCAGGAAGCAAAATGTCATTTAGATTGGGAAACACAGTGATGGGGTAGGGAGAACCCAGGGTTATAGTAAAGAACCAGCACAGGAGGAAGAGATCTGAGACACTTGGACTGCAGGACTTCAGGACAGGAGACCCTGTGACCCTCTGGGGACTGGAAAGGCTCTGGTAGTCTGGAGCTTAAATCCAGTTATTGGGGAATGAGACCCTTTCTTTGTATAGGCCAGCCCCTCACAAACACTCATGTGGTTGTCACCAATTCCCCCTGAAAGCTTTTACTGACAGCTTTTCCTCCAGCTTCCCATTAAAGCCCATAGTAAAATTACACTCCCTCTCCCATATAAATTGGAGCTGTTGTGTTGATTACCCGAGTTGCACTGGATTAATTTCTTGTCATCTCTCATTAGAAATTCATCTTTAAACAGGGTTTGCTAATTCCCTGGACTCATTTTTCATTGCTCCAGATTTACATGTTGCTGTTCCCACTTTGGTTTTGTTTTCAGGCTAAAAAGACTCATATACTTAAATATGATTTGCTAATTCTGCAGAATCATAAATATCTATGAAAAATGCCCAATATCCTTGCTGGGTTGATTTGGGAACAGTTTCATGCTGGGTAACACATTCTCAGCTGCTGTGGCACCCACTTGTGGCTCTCCAAGGGGGTGGAGTGAGTTCTCCTCACTCCCTGGGTTTCTGGCTACCATGGTCTGGCATCTGCTCCACCTCCCAACCCCACACAGATAAATATTCAAAACCTCAGGAGAAGAATTCCTGACAAATGAGGAGGACAACACACAATGGATAAAAATACTGGAAAAAAATGCTTTGTGGTGTCAGAGATTGAACTGGAGAAGGAAAAAGGAGGCTGGGCCTGCAGGAGACGCGTGTTCTGGGGACAAGAGATAAACGCTGCAGCTGTGCTGCATCCATTGACATTCCAGGCAGGCTCTGCTCCCCACCCCAGGTCACACACCAAACCCTTGTTACAACACCCCCCACACCACCATTCACCTCCTGTCTCTGCTCAGGAAATGCCACCAGCAATTGAAACTGGGGGGACGATGACATATCACCTGCTATCCCTCAGTGTCCTGGAAACGCGTTTGTGTCAAGGATCAAGTATTCCCTGGTAAAATTACTTTTCAGATGTATTGTTTCCCGGAGGAATATTGAGACTGGAGGCTTTCAATGGAAACGTATTTATAATAAAAAACCCCATGACTGTCAGGTTTGAACATGGTAGTGGAGGGTGGCAGAAAGATAAAAGCTGTTGGAACATGAAAAGAATAATGTGCAGGTTCAGCTCCTGGTCTGGGGCAGAACTGCAGTCACACAAACCAGGAGGAAGAGCTTGCTTTGGATCTTTATTGATGAGACCAGTGCTCCCTCAACCAGCTGTAAATGACGCCAGGCTGGGTGGGATGTGGATCTGCTGGAGGACTGGAAGGCTCTGCAGAGGGACCTGGACAGGCTGGATCAATGGGCTGAGGCCAGTGGTGGGACAATCAACAAGGTAAAGCGCTGGGTCCTGCCCCTGGGTCACAACAACACATGGAATGCTCCAGGCTTGGGGAAGAGCAGCTGGAAAGCTGGGAAAGGCCCTGGGGGTGCTGGTGAACGTGGCTGAATGTGACCCCGGGCATTCCCAGGTGGGCAGGAGGCCTGAGGGAGCTGGGGGGGCTCAGCCTGGAGAAAAGGAGGCTCAGGGGGGACCTTCTGGCTCTGCAATCCCTGCCAGGAGGGGGGAGCCGGGGGGGGGTCGGGCTCTGCTCCCAGGGAACAGGGACAGGAGGAGAGGGAACGGCCTCCAGCTGGGCCAGGGGAGGCTCAGGTGGGACAGCAGCAGGAATTTGTCCCTGGAAAGGGTGGTCAGGCATGGGAAGGAGCTGCCCAGGGTAGTGGTGGAGTCTCCACCCCTGGAGGGATTTAAAAGCCACATGGATGTGGCACCTGGGGACATGGGGCAGTGGTGCTCTCAGCAGTGCTGGGGGATGGTTGGACTCGATGGCCTCAGAGGGCTTTTCCAACCTTTAGAGCTCTATGTTCCTGTGATTCATGTGAGGGAAGCAGCCCTTTGTCACACAGTTGAACAGAGGAGGATTAGGCTCCTGATCCATGGTTCAATTTCCAGGCAGTGAGAGGGTTTTTAAGCGATCTCCTTATTTCAGTGCTGGTGCTTTGATGTAAGGAGTGAGGAGATAAGGAAAGGGAACATCCCCAGTCCTGCATGTGAGCACCCCAAAGGCTCCTCACCCCAACCCTCCACTGCCCCCACCTCCCACTGCCCCAGCACCACCCGAGAGGCTGCTCAGCTTGTGCCAGCACCAGCTCAGGAAGGGGGTAAATGCTGGTTCCCAGGTGGGTGCTGGAACAAGCACCTTGGTGAGGACAGGCAGTGCCTCTGTCACCAGAACAGCGGCACAGCCGAGCACCTTCCCTGGGGAAGGGGATGGGTTTGGTTAAACATGGACTGGCCACGTGCCCTGGGGCCCACAGGAGCTTCCAGCCCGGCTGGGGGTGTTGGGACCCAGAATCCAGGCTGGGATCCAGCCCTGCCGTGGGTTGTGCCCATGCCCCAGCCACAGCTCAGCCCTGGGGGGTTTCAGGGGACCCACAGCCCCTTCTCCTCCACAGCAGCAGCTCTGGGGTCTGTTTGTTCCTCTGGCATTTTCCAGGGCTGCAGCTTTACATTATTTTGACAACAAACCATTTTTTGCTGCTGAGGACTCTCCCCAGTGTCTGGTTTGATGGGGCCATTGGGGTGCAGAGCAGTTACAGCTTCACATTTGTGTAAAATAGTCAGATGCACAAACCCAGCAGCATTCCAGGGATTGTACCCAAGGGTTGCCTCTATAATTTAACGCTGATTTGGCTTGTGTTGAACAAGTGGTGACCATTTGAAGAAAGCCCATAAAATATTTGAAATTACTGCTGTTGGAATTAATGATACATTTCCCTGCACTATTTCAGCAGCTCTAAGGCTCCTGTTCTACGTTTCACTGACAGAGGCTGGTGGATTTCACAGTCAAAAGAAAAGCAGAACAATGTATGGATGAAGGTGATTGTATTCATGTGATTTAGGATAACAATTTGAGAGAAAGGGAATAAATTGTGAGACACGGAGCCTGTAATTCTGCAGCATAATTTTATTATTGCTACCAAAATTGGCTTCATCTCAGTTACTTTAGCCCTTAGAAAGTTTGAACAGATGGCAGCTCTTGCTCTAACTGTATATCTAATTTAGCTTGCATGACTTTTTGATTATGTATGGTTGAATTAATGGGTTTCTCTATGTTTGTTACATCATCGGGTTAATGGTGTTTAAAAGACAATGATTTGTATCAATTCTCTGTTGGTCAACAGTCAAAAGTAAATGAAATTTACTACCAAAAAAAAAAAATGGTGCTGAACATGAAATAACTCTACAAATGATAAATTGATCCTTGCAAAATTAGGCACAGATCTTTGCTGCCAAACCTACATAGCAAGGGAAGAGAAGGGTGACTGGAGGAGTGACTGATCACTGTATCACAGATGTCATTACTGCATCAGTGTTTCAGAAAGAATTTCTTCATGGAAAGAGTTGTTAAACATTGGCAGGAGCTGCCCAGGGAGGTTTGGAGTGCCCAGCCCTGCAGGTGTCCAAGGCAGGCCTGGAGTGGCACTCAGTGCTCTGGGCTGGGGACAAGGTGGGGATGGGGCACAGGGGGATCCATGGGCTGGGAGGGCTTTTCCAGCCTCAGGGATTCTGGGACTCTGTGATATGATGGGAAACCAGCATCCTTTGAACTTTTAGGAAAAAAAGTGAAGCCAGATAGTGCTTTTTAGATGTTTCAGCAGTAAAGAGTCAACCTTTCTGTTTTGCTTTAGAGAAGGAAGTTCTGAGGTCAGAAGTCCCTCCTGTCAAGGCTCCTGCTCAGGCCACAGGGGGGTTCCCTGACTGGAATACTGAGAGGCAGCGTGGGAACACCTGAAGTTCCCACTGTGTTTCCAAGGTCCAAATGCTCTGTTTCGTGCTCAGACCGCACTGTTGATCCCAAACATCTGTCCCAGCCCTGCCACTGCCCTGTGCGAGCCTCGGCAGCAGCCGCGAGGATCAGCGTGTGCCCAGCCCTGCCCGTGCCCAGCCCTGCCCGTGCCCAGCCCTGCCCGTGCCCGGCTCGTTCCTGTGCAAATCCTGCGTGGATCTGCACGGGAACAGCGAGCTTTGGGGCTGCTGAGGATTCTCCCATGGTATTTTTGCTGCGGCTCCAAGCGGGGCTGAGGAGAGGTGACCGTGTGCTGAGCATCCCTCACCAGCAGCGCTGCATTGAACAGCTGTCGGGAGCACATTCCGTTCAACTCCTTCACCTTTGCTGTTTCCCCCGTGCTTTCAAGGCAGTTTTCTCTCTCCACATTTCTACATATGCTGTGGAGAATTCCAATCACTCACCTCACAATGGCTATTCATTAAACTCACACAAAAACTCTCCGCTCAAGGGCTGCAGGCTCGAAGGCTTCTCTATCTGAGGTATTGGAGGGGGAAGGTTATTTTATTTAAAATCCCCCAGAAACCAGAAAGGTGGGTGAGTTTGGGGTTTTGAGGGGTTTGGAGTTTTGTTTGTTTGTTTGTCTGTGGTTTTTTTAATTGTTGCTGTCATTTGTTTTGTTTGGTGTTCTTTTTGAGTCATTTTTATTTTTCCTTTTGGTGGGGGTTTTCTGTGTGGTTTTGTTTGTTTCTTTCTTTCTTTCCTTTTTTTTTTTTTTTTTTTTTTTTTTTTTTTTTTTTTTTTTTTTTTTTTTTTTTTTTTTTTTTTTTTTTTTTTTTTTTTTTTTTTTTTTTTTTTTTTTTTTTTTTTTTTTTTTTTTTTTTTTTTTTTTTTTTTTTTTAAGTTTGTTTTTTTCCTATTTTGGCCAATCTGGCGTCATTCCCAGCTGCAGTTTCTGACTCATACCCCTTTAGAGGAGTGGAGACCTGTAATCCAGTGACACCATAGACCAGAAGAAACATTTACAGGTTTAATGATTTTAAAAATGTTTCAATTATTGAAGCCAATTTTTTGTGGGCAGGAAACAAAGGGGATGCTCTGGAAGGGAGAGGTTGGAAGAATCAGAAACAGAAAAGCAGAATAATTTTAAAACAGCATCTCCTTTAAATAAATATAAAATGGGAATACAGCTGACAGAGACTCTGCACCACCTTGTGCAGTAAAGGCTGTGCCATCCAAACTCTGGGGGTCGGATCAGCACAGGGTTCCAGTGACCCGGGGTGAGGGGAGCCAGGGAACAGTCCCAAGAACATCACCTTTGGCACCTCCTGCCACGGGAGCCAAAGGATCCACGCAGACTTCTCTCTCCCAAACAGTTCCAGGTCGGTGGGATTTCTCCCAGCAAGGTAAATCTCCGGGTTTATCTGCTCATTATGCAGGAGATTTCCATCAGCTCAGTGAAAGTGCTGCAGAACTCTGAATGCTGCTCCCGAGGCTGCTGTGTGGAGCAGCTGGCACTGAGGCACCTGGCTGAGCACCCCACAGGTGGGACCCCCAGGTGGGACCCTGCCCTCCACATGGGTCATTATGTGTGTCTCCGGCAGTTTTACCCGGAAGGTCCTGTGGGATGGCCCAAACTCCTGCTTTGGCCCATCTGCTCAGGAAAACAGAGCTTGGTCCCATTGCTCTCTCCCTTATTTCTCCAACACTCCAAGGCCCAGGTCCTGCTCGTTTTGCCCTGCCTCATGGGCTTCATGTTGACAGCAGGATTTTCCCACTTTTCAGCAGACCAGGGATGATTTTCCAATGTTTCCAGGAAATTTCTGCACTTGACCCATTACTGAGTGCAGAGCACAGCACAAGGGAAGGACAAATTTCTCAGCTCCTACCACCTGGAACTTTCTTTCTCCACAACACACTCCTGTTCCTGCTGTCTCTGTCGGTCCCTGCATGAGTCCTTGCCCCAGCCCTGCCACACTCACGAGAAATCCACAGGCACACAGACCCTGCTTGCAGAGTTCCTGACCCAAACCCTTGCCTTTTCTGCTTGGATTTGAGAGAAAAGCAGCAGATTTTGAATAAATCACCTTTGCTGAGAGCAGTCGTCACCCCAGTCCCTCAGGCTTTGCAGGAGTTTGTAGGGAACAGACCCAAACCAATCTACCTCTACATTTCTAACAGGTTTCATTAGAGAAATACCAGACAGGAAACGATTCCACAGAATTCAAAGGCTGTGCGAGGAATAACAGGAGGTTTTCCATGAAGAACAGAAGTTCCTTTTTTCCCTCCTCTCCCTGGGGCTGCAGAACTCCCTCTTCCCTTTGGCTGCTGTGGGCTGTGCTGAGCAGCTCCTCTGGCCTTACAGCGCTGCTGCATTTCGATGCTGCTGAGCACAGAACCTCTAATTAGTGGGTCTGGCTCATCATTAGCCTGTCATTTAGCCTTTAAATGGAAAGGTTCTGGGTTTGTATGGGCTGTTTAGGTAATGGGTATTGCTCTGCATTTGATTATAAGTATTTTATCTAGAAGGTGCCCCTCTGTCAAGGCACTTGAGACGATCCACAGACTGTCAGGAAGAGCATGAACCTGTAAATGCAAATCCTGATAGGATAACATGGAAGAAGCAGATAAGAACAGAAACAAGAAATTTGTTTCAGGGAAAAAATACCACAAAACATACTGAAAAAAAAAACCCCAAACTAATAATATAGGAATATGAAGAAACTTGCTCAGTAGTTGCAGAGTTGTGTGGAGTCATGGATTGAGATGGGAGCCATGGATTGGGATGGGAGCCATGGATTGTGATGGGAGCCATGGATTGGGATGGGAGCCATGGATTGGGATGGGAGCCATGGATTGGGATGGGAGCCATGGATTGGGATGGGAGCCATGGATTGGGACAGGAGCCATGGGCTGGGAGGGCAGCCTTGTGCTGCAGGATCCAGCTGTAGTGTCACGGCCACAGCAGACCCAGGAGTCCAGTTTATTTGCACTCCCTGGAACCAATCCTGCACCACTTCTGATTTCCCCCACTGCACTGAAGTATCCAAGGAAATGTATTGAAAAGGGTAAAATTAAAGTGTGTTGGTTTCAGTTTGGTTATTTTGGAGGGGGATGGAGTGGGGAATTCCAGCTGGGAAAGGTTTTTATCCCGTCCTTTCCCAGGCTGGCCGTTTTCCTCCCCGGCAGACACTGAGGGGCTGTTTTCCCTGGTGCTCCAGTGTTTGTTCATAACAAAGGTGGGTGACTGGAGTGTGGGCTCCTCCCAGTCCCTGGCCAGCTGCCCAGGGCACCTTGGGTGGAAATGGCACATGCCAGGACTCTCCAGCCATTTTCCCAGTCCCATGCTGGGTTTGGTCTGCCACCACCTCCAGGTTTTTACAGCACCATTTGCCATCCCTTTGCTCGCGGCTGCTCTGCCTTACAGGGAAGCTTTTCCTTCTGCCCACTCCTCCAAAATGTTTATGGGGAAAGGGAAAAAAGCAACAACAGCCCCCAAAGCAGACAGTGTGTCTATTCCCAGCCCTGAGCCGGGGTGGGAGCGGGGTGACTCACCAGCCCGGGAGCTCTGTCGTGCAGGAGCCATCTCCTGCCGTGATGTCCCGTAGGAAGGAGCTGTTATCTCAGCTGATCCAGCCGGGCTGTGTGACAGGGGATTTGATTCCAGCACTTGCCCTGGATCACACTTGACAGGTTGTGTTGAGATCAAGCTTGTCATCCTGAAGGAAAATCCGTCCTGATTCAGTGATGCCAATGGGCAGATTCCCCCCCCCATTCCCGTAGCAGTTTGTTCTGTTTGATCAACCTCGCCGGTGAAACTGTTCTTAATTTGGAACATGAATTTTCAGTTGATTCTTGTGCCTTTCCCTGCTGGAATGAAGTTCCCTAAGTCTCTGGAAAGGTTTTTTTTCTGGAAGTACTGAGGTATCGTGTCCGAGGGATGGTCCAGGCAGGTGTGAAGCAGAGCCTGCAGAGAGGGGCCCTGACAGTGGGTGGTTCTTCATCTTCTGAGGGGCTGAGGGCTGCAATCAAACCTCCTGCTTTCCTGAGAGACATCTGCTAACCATGACCCGGCCAGTTCTGCTCCTGTATAACGAGAACACACAGCTCACTCCAACAGAAACTTCACTTTCATTTCTTCTGCTGCTTCTTTTTTTTTTTTTTTTTTTTTTAATGAGAACAGAACAGTGAATGGAAAGAGGAAAGATGTGAAATCCCTTCCTGTAATTGCCATTTTCCAGGAACCCCCTCACAGGCTTGTGGATAAACTTGGGTGCCACTGCTCCTGTCAGCACAGATCACCTGGAAAGCACATTCCCACCCATCCCCACATTTCAGATGAGTCCTGGGTGGAAAGGAGCCCCTGCAGTCACTGTTCCCATCCCTGGAGATGCAGATCCTTTGTGGGGCCAGGCTGCCACAGGGGAATGTGCAACAACTGTCCTGGAGAAAGAGCATAGAAACACCATGAAAACTGGGAAAAACCCAGGCTATTCAACTTCCACTTGGGAAGCAGCTCCTGGGCAGTCAAACAGAGCTGCCATAGGTCACAGTCCAAGGAAAACTCATCAGCCTCCATCCACAGGTGAGTGCCAGCACAAGCCAGGGGTCACTGGGTGGCCACATCCTGGGGTCACTGCAAGGGAACAGGCAGAGGAGCCACAGGCAGGACCTGCCCTCAGGGAGGGTTCATGGCTGGGGTCCCTCCTGCTCTCCCTGGGACTGTAGGATTGGGATGCAAAGAGCTGATGGACATGGTTTAAACTCAAATTGTCCTCAAGAAAGATTAACTGGCAGGTCAGAAAGGTCTCGTTGTCCAACTTCTCTCAGTGAGCAAATAAACACAGGAACAGAAACAGAGGAACAGAGAGGGGAAAATTAAAACCAACTCATCCACATCCCATGGAATCACTTGTGCTCCCAGCTCCAGGCATCATCTAAACTGAACCACAGGGTTCAGGAACTTCAGCAAGAATTGGGATTTCAGGCACATCCCTCTCCTTGGGATTTCAGGCACATCCCTCTCTTTCTTTGGGATTTCAGACACATCTCCCACTTCTCTTCGGGATTTCAGTCACATCCCTCTTTACAGTTCTTGCCTAGACAAAACCCAGGTTTCTCTGTTCTACAGCACTAATTATGGGATCCCACAAACTGGAATAAATCTCTCCTGGTATTTAAGGTGATTTAAAATACGCCCCTTGTAGAAAAACTAAATTTGTTTTTTGCCATTAAAGAGCTTTAAATCCTTAACACACTGATAGAGGCTGAACTAAAACCACCTGCCGACCTTCAAAAGTAGTTTTCATTGTAACAGTCCTCAAATAGAGGAGTTGTAAAAATCATTTCCATCCATTCACACTGATTTACTGCACATCACAGCACAAAGAAGCCACATAAATTATTCTTGTATCAGGTTTTTCAAAATTTTCCTGTCCTGATAGAGCAGTTAAGTGGGTGCTAGATATAATTTAAACTCCATTAAACTTATTTAAGACATTCAAATCAATCCAATATTGACCAAAAAACGTTTCATATTTTTCAGTCCCTAGTGATAAATTATTCTGGGTGTATATGATAGGAATTCTCAGATTTTAGTTCCTACCAGGGATCATGGCAAATCCTACTGACCTAGGGAGACAGTGCCCATATGGCTGGAAATAAACACTTGGTCTTCCAGCAGGAAGCAAACTGGGCAATTATTCACCTTCAGTGTTGGCCACCTTAACTTCAAGGTCCTTCCAGTCTTCCTCTGCTTTTCACAGCTCCTGAAGGAAAAGAAGGAACAGGACTGGAGTGTTCAGTTGGGTTTTACTCAACACCTCCCTGAGATGTTGGAGCTTGGGGTGATCTGCCCACGGGTAGGACAAGGCAGGGCATCAGTCCCCACTGGCCTCATCCCCCTCCCATCAGTCACTGTCCACAAACCCAGCCCAGCCCCAGCTGAGCCCCAGCAGCACTGGAGTGTTCTCCAGGACATCATGATGGGGAGAAGGTTTTCCCCTTCCTCACCTGTTTCCTGAGCCCCCTCCCTCTCCCCTCCCCAGCAGCACCAGGTAAAGGACAACTAAATCAGGCTCAGCATCAAGAACAGACCAGCACAGAAGTAGAAACCAGATGTTACTAAGGAGAAGCAGAGACACACTGGCACCAGGGGACCAGAAGAAAATGCAGCTGCTCTGGTGCCAAGTGCAAGGAAGCTCCAGCAGTGCCCCAGGGATGGGGCAGGAGCAGTGGGATGTGTCTCGTGGCCATGGCTGGAGTTTCACAGCATCTCCCGTGGTTTTCCCACAGCACCCCAAGGAAACACAGCCTCTTCTGTGAGAGACACTGGAAAAGAAGACTCCTTGAAAAGTAACTGCAGGTTATTTTTGATCATTATGGAAATGCTGGATGTGATGGGCCCTGCCTGCCCTGGGGGTACACTCTGAACTCTCTTCACAGCCGGATCCTCTGTGACACAAAGCAGCTGGTCCAGAAAAATGAGCCTTTGGCTGAAAGCTGCTGAAGTCACGAGAGGAGTTATGAGATGTGACAGCCAAGAACATGAGGGGCTCCAGTGGCTGTGGACACCACGGCTGGAGTGGGGGAATCAATAATAATTAGGGTCAATAAAAGCAAAGAGAGGTTTATACAGAAAGTAACTTCCTGGTTTTACCTGTTAATCAAAATTCTGGATTGCCTCTGGATTGCCTCTGCAATCGATACAACCAAAGTGATTATTGAAATTAGTTGTCCTGTGATTCCTGGAGAGCAAAATGCTTAGGAAAGAAACGTTCCCAGCAAATCCCCAGGGAAATGTCACTGCTGATGTTCCTGTGCCTCGGGCAGGGGGTTGAAGCTCTGGAGAAATCAAGTTAAACAGAATGATATTTGAATGTATAAATATTGACATGTGTATGTTCAGAGACAGGTACAGGCAAGTAGGGTTTTAATGGGAGAATTCTGAAAGGTGATCAATATTCTGCTATTATTACAGTATTTCACTACAGAAGGAGGGTTAGTTGCATAAACTAAATAGTTCCTACATTCCTGTTAGAAACTTTAAAACATGCAGTTAAAATTAACAGCAAACTCCAGCTTCACCCCTATAGCATTACATTGTAAATGGAAATACACCCAGCTAGTATTTCAACAAAGAGTAGGAAGAAAAAAGAATAAGGAATTTATCTACTATATTAAAATGTATTACTTTTCCATCAGAAAAAAAAATAAAATTGAGGGATCTATTGCCTACCTGGATATTAAAACTCAACAAAACAAAGCAGATGACTGGAGAGAACACAGGATGTCTGAAACCTGGTAAATGGCTTTATAATTTTGAATTCTGTTTGCTGCTTCTGTTTTTCAGCTTGTTTTGCTTTCCCAAGTGCCAAAGAAAAACCATCCACAGAAGGCAAAGCATCAAACAGCTGAGTCTGAAATATAAACCAGACCAAACCCACCACATTCTGACTTATAATTAATTCCATGATTAGTGGAAAGTGAAAAGTTCAGGTGCCTAAAAACAATTCTATGGTGATCAAAGGATGTCAGAGAATCGTGCAGTCATGGAATGGGTTGGGTTGGGAGGGTCCTCAAAGCCCATCCAGTGCCACCCCTGCCATGGGCAGGGACACCTTCCACCAGCCCAGGGTGCTCCAAGCCCCCTCCAACCCGACCTTGGATACTTTCAGGGCTGGGTTAAAGTATGATCTGAGTACCCATGGCCATCTCTAAAATCAGTGCATCTACAGAGAGCACAGGCAGCATTTCTTCCCTAAGACTTTACCTATGTAGAAGCTCTTAAAAAAAAACATCGAGAGTGAAATTAGAGATGCAAATCCTTATTAAACTGGGACCCGCTGGGAATGACAGTGCTGGCTTTGTGTTCTCCAAATAGCCAGCATTGGAGGCTTTGTGCTAATCCAGATAACTAATTGCATCACAATTATTTTGCCGAAAGTCAAATTCAATGTGCAGGATTTAACTAAATGAACATTTAGGAGCTGCTTAAGCACACGAGCATCCTTCCCTTTCCCCCAGCTGAGTACAACACAAACCCACAGAACTGATCACTTTAAGTATAGTTTAATTAAAAACTGGTCAGATTGGCTCGACAGTCCCCAGAAACTTCACTCAGCACGAGGCAGATGAGCCACATCTTCCAGCTCAGGAGATTCTGCAGAGAGCTGGTGCTCAGCAGTGTCTTTGTCTGGGGCAAATCCTCAGCATTTGGGGAAATCTTCATGAGTCTGGGAGAAAGCTTCAAATAATCTTGTTATTATATTAAACCACAGAATCACAAAACGGTTTGCGTGGGAAGAGACCTTAATGCCCATCTCATTGCACCCCCTGCCATGGGCAGGGACACCTTCCACCAGCCCAGGGTGCTCCAAGCCCCGTCCAGCCTGGCCTGGGACACTTCCAGGGATGGGACAGAACAACTGCTGCTGTACAGTCATGAAACATTCCCTGCTGTTCAGTTAGTGCAGGGCCTTTGTCCAGACACCCTGTGGCACGAGAAACCACAATCAGTAGTTCACTTGCCCCTGCACTGGGATTCCTCTTTCTTTCAATATTATCCTGGCAGGACTGACCCAGTTCTTTCCCCAGTTTCCTGAAGTTCTTGGCCCCTCTACCCTGTAAATGCTCCTCAGACAAAAGGGAAGTTTAGAAGAGGGATCCTGCCACGGAGGCCTGGATGTGACACTGCCCCTGCCCACTCCCTGCGACCTGACTGAACAAACCAAGCTGAAATAAAGCAGCTGGCACCATCCCAAATCTGAAATGGAAGAGCCAACAGGTATTCACACAGTAAACCCTTCAAATGTGATAAAGGAGACGGAAAAGAAACTGTCCCACCCCTGAGGGGAGTGATTTCAGCTCTGGAAAGGTGATGGCTTCCAAAGCCTGGTGAGAGTAGACAATTCTGTCCCTGGTGAGGTGGCAAAGTGACCTGGAAGGAGAATGGAAAATGCAAAACCTGTAACGTGGCTGCCAAGTTGGGAATGGCAACAAACCTGGATTTTTCCACCAGTCTCACTGTGGACACTAAATGTGTTTATACACATGGTTTATCAGGGATGGCTAAATATCTGCATTTCCAGGTGCTGGACTATAGCACACACACATGCTAAAACACCAGAAATCAAGCCACATAACTCAGGAACACAGACATGGTCCCCCTTCAGGAACCCCAGGCAATCCTGTGCTTTTAGGATGCTGTTCTTTCAGCTGATCCCTTTGCACAGTTGATCTTAAACCATCATTGTTCATGATAGTTATTATCACATCTACAGATGCACTACTCTTCAGCCCAACATCTTCCACTTGACTACCACCATTTAGTTGTTTTCCCCTCTAATTTTCATTGCGTTCCCTTTTCATCCTTCCCACAAGAAGAGCAAACTTTTAGTTTATTTTTGCCTTAGAACTTCATCGTAGTAATGGGAAAGGTGTCAGAAATACTGAAGAAAAAGAGGTGGTGAAATGTCACACAAAAGGAAGAAGCCTTTCATCGGGGAGGTTTGTCAGAGGATGCTGTTCAGCACAAAACTGTTTCATTTCTGGGCTGTCAGATTTTGAAGCAGCATTTTCCCCCAGCAGAGTGTACCACTCACAGCACAGGAGCTGGGAATTCATGCCTGGGCTGAGGAAACCTTGTCATTTAGGAAAAGGTTACAGGGGAGAGTGATGGATAATAAGGAGGGGTTGGGGGAGGAGGGTGGTAACTGTGACCTCAGCCTGGTCCGGCCGCTCTCGGGAGCTCAGGCAGCGGAACGTGCCGTGGTCCCGTCAGGACCTGCATCCCAAGGGAATGAGGGGCAGCCCTTTGCACAGGGTGTCTGAGGTGGGATGTGCTGGCCAGGAACTGAAACAGCTGGTCCAAAAGGGATGGCCTTGGAGGTGGGAGGGTTCAAGTCCCCTCGGGTGAAGTTTAACTTGCTGCTGAGCCAGGAGGAGGCGTTGGCAGAGCGGGGCGGGTTCCAGGCGCTCCGTGAGGTGTTAGTGCAGCAACCTGCACCAGGGCACGGCCCTGCCTGCTAACGAGCCTGATCTTTGCAGTAAAACACTTTTTTGGTCTCAAGGAACAGCACTGACTTGTACAGCTCCCTGACAGGAGGGGGGTCGGGCTCTGCTCCCAGGGAACAGGGACAGGAGGAGAGGGAACGGCCTCCAGCTGGGCCAGGGGAGGCTCAGGTTGGGTATTTGGAAGAATTTCCTCCTGGAAAGGGCTGTCCAGCCCTGGCACAGCTGCCCATGGCAGGGGTGGAGTCCCTATCCCTGGAGGGATTTCAAAGCCATGTGGATGTGGCACTTGGGGACCTGGGGCAGTGGTGGCCTGGGCAGTGCTGGGGGATGGTTGGACTCGATGGTCTCAGAGCTTTTCCAGCCTCAATGACTGTGATTATTCTCTAATAGAGAAGTGAAGCATTTCCTTGCACAACTGAAGCTCAGAACAATCCCTGGAAAACAAAACTCCTAAAGGAGCAAGGATGGGATGCTTCTGGCAGCACCTGCCTCTGCCTGCCTGTCCATCACGCGGAGTTTGACAACCTCCAAGGCAAAAGAAGAGGTGCTTCCCACAGAAGCACACAAACAAACCAACCAACCTCTCACCAGCTCCTTGAAAGCACAACCCCACCAGCAGGAGCTGTGGTGGGTGGACGGGCTGGAGCTGAGGAGGGCCCTGAAGTGGCTGCTCAGTGACCTGGGAAACCCCCCCGGTGCTTTGGGGAGAGTCAGGAATGCAGCTCAGCCACCGAGGGGCCGGGGGTGCCAGCACAGCAGCACTTTCAGCTCAAAAAACATCCGTGGAAAGTGTAAGAATGCAAAGCATTCTATACAGACATTTATCTTTTATGGTTTAGACAATAAACACAAAACTAGCACTTTTCGAGAGTGGGTGTTCACATTTGTCCTGGTGTCAGAAATGTGGGCTGGAATGGGTGATGATGTGGCAGCTCCAGGATGGGAGGCTTTAGAGGGAAATCAGATAAAGCTCATGACCCTCTGGAGCTGCTCCTTTTACAATATATGCTATTGGGATTTTTCCTTTCATTCTATTTAACTTGATGTTAACTGATAAGAGGCACAAATGTTCTGGATACACATGAGCTATAAAAAATATAAATTGGACATTGTAATGTAGAAAAACCTGTTATTTCCCCCAGATCCTGGGTCAAGCCAGGATCCTGCTGTACTTGGAGTTTAACCTCTGGAGCTGAGATACTCTTTCCTTTACAG
>NW_020956599.1:51675-53404 GCF_003031625.1 Empidonax traillii
CAGAACAGGTCCAGGCACAGCCCCCACCCCCAGAACAGGTCCAGGTACAGCCCCCACACCCAGAACAGGTCCAGGTACAGCCTCACCCCCAGAACAGGTCCAGGCACAGCCCTCACCCCCAGAACAGGTCCCCGGGGGGGTTTAAGCTGACAGAAGGAAAATGGAAGAATCAGAAAAAAAAACCACTAGAATGATAAAATATCCTGAGTTGGAAGGGACCCACAAGGCTCATCAAGTCCAGCCCTTAGAAGTTCTCCTCAGTAGCACAGATATTGCTTAAAGATTCTGCATTGGAGATTGAAGATTAAACTTTTCCCCCAAGGAAGCTGGAAGTGCCACAGAAGAGGAATAAACCCAAAGTCAATGTGTTCCTGAAAGACAAGAAGAGTATTGTGAAGATGCAAGCAGTAGGGAGATCTCTGCCAAATTCTGTTCAAATAATAAAGGGTAAAATTCCACAAATTTTCACAGGCTGAGCAAAATCACAACACATCAAAAAACTGGTTTCAGAACTAAAGATACTGCAGGTGCTAAAAGAGACTCCGTTGGCAGAAGTTTGGAGAGAGCTGATGGGACTGATCAGAGCCAAGGGCAGGAGGAAAACTGCAGGACTTCTGTGACCCAGACCCTCCCTGCCAGCCTGATCCTGGGGCAGTAACCCTCCCACACCAGGGCTGTGTGTCTGCATGGAAACCTGCTCCCAGCTGGTGTGGGAAATGGGGGGCCTGGAGCAAAGCACAGGGGGCAGAGGTGGGAGGTAAAGGAGAGGCCAGAAAATGTAACAGCCAGGTGGGCTGTCACCCACTGAGCTGTTCTTCCATGTTTCCTGAAGTGGCAGGATGGGATTGACTCACAGGCGTTGCTGAACTACATCCACTGCACACTTTGCACTGTCAGCAAGAAAGGCAGAGCTCACATGTTCCCAGAACAAGAGAGTTCCCCTGCTCTCCCCTGCCATCCCAGGGGAAAGCTTTCCAGACAGCAGTCTGGGGTGTCCTAAAGGAAAGCTTTCCAACCCTCAGCCTGGGGTATCCTCAGCATACTGCTGATCCCTTTATCTGAGAAATTAAATTCCTACCTCAGGAAGCAGAAGGAGCAGGAGAACAATAGCACTCGTGGAAGGATGGCAGGAGTTGAGCAGGAACCTGCCCATATGGAATATTTACCACCTCTCTCCAAAGGCTTCCCTTCTACTCCTCCCAAGGGTTGGATTTGACATCAATCTCCATCCTTAAAGCTGTTCAGCTTCCAGCTTTCATTTTCTGCTGACGAGTCAATGGAAATGCAGGGCCAGGCAGGGCTCAGGCAGGGAGAGCATTTGCCATCTTCTCCCAGCACGAAGTGGGACTCTAGTACATGATCTACCTCCATATTCCATCCCCCCCTCCCATTTTCCCAGATAATGAGCCAATCCTGCAGCCTGGTGCCCAGCCCTGAGCCAGCTCAGACTGCCTGTCTGCTGAGGGGTGAGAGCAGCAGCGATGCTGAGGGAGCCATCTCAGGGACATCCTGGGATTTGGGGCTGCTTTGACATGGTTTTGGCATTTCTGCCACTGATGGCCAGGAAGAAACAAGAAGACACCTTTCCCCATCCAGAGCTGGGACTCCAGACCCCCTGTGAGACCTGCTGGGGCAAACACCAACAAATTGCTGCATTTTTAAACTGATCTGCATTCCACAGAAGTGTTCCTGGGAATGGATGGCCCCTGGAAATCCCAGAGCAGAAGGG
>NW_020956599.1:53802-69635 GCF_003031625.1 Empidonax traillii
CCACTGATGGCCAGGAAGAAACAAGAAGACACCTTTCCCCATCCAGAGCTGGGACTCCAGACCCCCTGTGAGACCTGCTGGGGCAAACACCAACAAATTGCTGCATTTTTAAACTGATCTGCATTCCACAGAAGTGTTCCTGGGAATGGATGGCCCCTGGAAATCCCAGAGCAGAAGGGAAAGCCAAATGCAGCGTTCCAGATGTGCCACTGTCAGCACCATTCCCAGCTGGGCACCAGCACCATCAGCTGCTGAATTCAGGGCTCTCCAGCACCGCTGAACACAGCACAGGATGCAGTCAAGTGCTCAGAGACTCCCCAGAACCCAGAGCTCCTCACTGGAAATCTCTGGTTTAGTTCCTCCTCGGTGCCAAGGGTCTCCATCTCTGCAGAAAGGGTTAATGGCTGGTGGCTTAATTAGTGCAACATGAATGAACAACATTTTTGTGAGCTTGAGGGTAAATTAAGACAACGTTTAGTTCTGCTTCTTATTAGTTCTGCATAAATTCTCCCAGGAGTCTAATTAGCTCTGTCACAGCGACGTCTCCTCTATTTACACCAGGGAATGTGCTCCTGTTCCAGGGATTCTGCCCCTCTAATAAACCACATTAGCAAGTGGCCCATTCCCCTCCTCTCTGTGCCAGCTGCTGGTGGGGCAGCCCAGGGTTCTGCTCCTCCTCCTTCACACAGAAGGTTTCCTGCCCATGGCAGGGGGTTGATCCAGATGAGTTTGAAGGTCCCTTCCAACCCAAACCATCCTGAGATTCCATGAGTAGCCACATCTGCCCTTACTCAGCAAGTTGTTCTTTCCAGGACAGAGACAAACCAGCGTTGCTGTGCCTGTCCCTCCTTGCTCTGTTAAAAGGTGCTGGCTGAGCAGAATTTGGGCACTGACACTTCACAAGTTTGTTCACAGGAGCCCTGAACCCCCCCCACCCCAGCTCCTCCTGCCCAGCCAGGGCTCTGGGGTCCATCCCACCCCCTGCTCTGCTGTCCTGGCTCCTCAGCCAGCCCTGGGCTGCTTTGTGCTGATGAGAAACACCCACAGTATGAACAGCAACTCCTGCAAGCCAGAAGGTGGTCATTTGTCTCCAGCCCTCTTTATGGAAAGAAGCTCTTCCCTGCCCAGGATGTGACCTTATCCCTGCAGTTCTCCTGACCTGTGACTTCTCCCAGGGCTGCAGGGGAGGTGCTGAGGCAGAGCAGGACCAGCAGTGCTGGTGCTGAGCATCATTTCTCAGCCTGTCTCTCCCTGAACTTTAGTCAGAACTTTCCAGAGCCTTGGAGTGGTTTGAAGCACCTCCTGCCCTCCCTTCCCCAGCCTGCTCAGTGCTGTCTCAGTGTAAGAAATTCAGCCTTTTCCCACTTGTCCTTTTCATACTGAAGTGATCTTTTACTTGAAATAAAGTGTTCCACACAAAGGTATGTTTTCTGTGCATTATCCATGAGAAGTGACATCCTGGTCACCAGGACCTCTGGCATTCCTGGAATTCTCTGAGTAAATGGCAGCATCTGTCCCTCATAACCAGCAATCATCATGACACAGAAGTTTTATAATGCAGAGCCTTCCTTCCCAAGAGGAACAGCCATATATTTGAAGGAATAATCACAGCTAAAAATTATCTTCAGAGATTTGTTCCAAAACACAGGTGGTAATTTTTGTGTTTTAACATTTCTCGTTCTGTGAAAGATACATCATTATGCAGGAGGGACTCAATTCAGAGAACTTTTTTTTCCTTTAGATTTTTATGTAAAGCTTCCAGAACCTTTACTCTGAGGTCGGGAAAAAAAAAAAAAAAAAAAAAAAAAAAAAAAAAAAAAAAAAAAAAAAAAAAAAAAAAAAAAAAAAAAAAAAAAAAAAAAAAAAAAAAAAAAAAAAAAAAAAAAAGTTGAATCTATATAGAGTCTGACAGCAGAGCACTTCAGCTCATGGAATAACACAATCCCCCACTGAGGGGTGAGCATTCCAACCTCCAGGCTGGGTGCTGCTGGTTCCCCCTGCAGCTCCCATCCCTCCTCCACTCACACTCCAGGGAACAGCCCCACCTCCAGTGCAGGCACCCCTTCTCCTGAAGGGTCCCAAAGGACACTGCTCCTACCCCTGGATTTCACTTTGCTGGCCAGGACTTTGAGCCCCAAAGCCCTCCCAGTTTCCAGTCCCCACACAGAACCCCAGGGAGGCCACGGGGATGTTCCTGGGGAGCACAGCAAAGACTCCCCAAAGGCTGGTCATGCACCAACCATCCCTGCTCTCCCTCTGGACACAGGCTGGATGAGGCTTTGACAGCCTGGGCTGGTGGAAGGTGTCCCTGCCCATGGCAGGGGTGGCTCTGAATGGGCTTTAAGGTCCCTTCCCACCCAAACCATTCCAGGACTCTGTGACTGTCCCAAGGTGACCACCAGCTCAGGAGGTGGAGCAGGTCCCTGTCAGCACTTCCCTTTGCCAGCAGCTCTGTCCCTGCCCGGCTCTGCAGCCCCCGGTGTGTCCGGGCTGGGGGAGACGGAGCATCAGCACAGGCATCGCTCTGAGCATCCCGCCATGTGATCCGTGACGGGCAGACCCAGAGCCGGTCGCGGGATGGAGGGGGGGACACTCACGGGGCGGGGGGAGCTCCTCTCCTCCAGCGGGGGAGCACAGAGAGTGTTTGTCAGCAGCTCGGAGGATGAGCGCTCCCAGGAACCCGACAGTCCTGTCCTCTGAAGAGCCCCTGCCCCCGAGTGCTCTCCCAGCCGCATTTCTCTGGAGTCTGATTAAAGCCATCATTTGCCACTGAAAATGTCATAAAATATTTATGACACAGATGATATTTAAAGATCACTGTAGAACATTTCTAATAACCGCTGTAATTCGGTGGAAGCCTCCTAAACTGACACACTCGGAGAAAGGAAATAATGGAGCAAAGCAGCACTCTGACAAGTCCCCTAATTAGTTACCCGCAGCTCCCGGGGTGGAAATCCCATCTGTCTCCTCGGAGCACATCTGAGCCAGGGACGCTCAGCCCCGGCAGGTGCGGCAGCTGGAGCAGATCCTGCCGGAGCAGATCCTGCCGGAGCTGGGGCAGGACGATGGTGCTCCTGCCCCGAGGAACGAGCCCCCTGTGGGCATTGGGATGGCAGGGGGTGCCCAGGCTGTGCTGCCACAGGGGAAGGAGGAGAAGGAGCAGCAGGTGCCAGCTCACACCCAGCAGTGACAGGGCCCTGGGAAGGAACCTGCCCAGAGCACCTTCCCCAGCTCTGGGTCTGTGGGAGCTTTGCTTCCCTGCAGGTGCTCCGTGAGCAGCAGGGCTGGAGTGAGGATGGGAGTGTGGGAGCTGCTGCCCCTGACCCCTCTGAGGCTCTGGAGGAGAAGCTGCTGAGAACTGACACTGCTCTAGCCTTGGCTCATCCACGGCCATGTTTTCCCCCCCATCTGTAAGTTCTGCCCAGAGTGTTGGTGTTCATCAGCCAGTGGCTGTAAGACTTCGTGATGCTGCCTGATCCAATTGGAATTTCTTTAGATGTTTGGCCTCCTAAGGGAATAAAGGATTAGAGGGGATACAGAACATTCTCCTTCTGCATACCCAGATCACAACATGCCTCCTACTACGAGAAACAAGGAATAGCCCTCTTCCTCTTCTGGCAAAACTCAGCATCCCTTCTCAGCTCTCCCCCCACTCAAGAAGCTCTGTCTCCACAGTGCATTGCAGGTCAACTTAAGCAGTCCTAAGAATGTTATTTCACATATATTGCCTCTGCAATTGCTTTCTAAGTATGAAACTCCCCAACTGAGGTTCAACAACTGATCAGAGAATCATGTGGGTTGGAAAATCCCTCTGAGTCCATCGAGCCCAACCATTCCCCAGCACTGCCAAGGCCACCACTGACCCATGACCCCAGGTGCCACATCCACACACCTTTTGAGCACTTCCAGGGATGGTGATGGTGAGCTGGAGGTTGCAGAGCTCTGTCTGCCCTCCCAAATACTCCTGGCACTCCATCTCACACCTGTTTCTCACACCCTGGACCGCTGGAGGTGAGTCACTTCAGTGCCAAGGAAATCAGAGCTCTGAACTCAGCACAAACCAGAATAAACATCTGTGAGTCTCAGCATCAGTTCAAGTGATCTGCCACATTTTCTCTGGAAATGCAAAAGGATAACCAACCCTGACTGAAGGCACCGGGTGGTGCAGCCTCTGTCCCTCCTGGCACAGCTCTGCTCTTGGGAAATTTTCATTGACTCAACCCAGGTGAGGTGAAAATCTGAGAATTTTGGAACTGGAAACATTTTGTGACAACCATGAATAAAAGCCCCCAAACCCAAGCTCGCTTTCATTGCGTTCAGAGTGTGAAGATCTGGAGGGAAATTTTCTAAAATGCCACTCCTGTCTCACAGAAGTGCTTTTTCAAACAGGAACACTGCTCATTTCTCATTTTGGGTTTAATACACTCCTCAGTTCTGGTTTCTGTCACGATACATGAAGCTTTTCCCTTAACATGGAGCCATAGAAGTTGTTGCATCACTGCTGATAAAGCCGGATGCTTGCAGTTACTCAGGATAAAGTGGCTTTTTAATAGCCAGCATCATTAACTACAGACAGTTCAAAACTCCACAAGAGCTGTAATAGTAATAAATTGTTCAGGAAAAGCAGGCAATTGATATAACTGCTTCCAAAGTAGTGAGGAGAAGGAAAATGGGCTTTTAGAGAACAGAGTGAGTCACAGTACATCATCCACAGGCTTACAAAAACACTGGGTTTAGTCCCTGGGAGGTAACACATGGTTATGAAGGAGCAGCTACAAAGACTCCTGTCACTCACCTGGAGACTGCAAGAGCCAGAAGGTATCCTGGTTATTCCCTGCTGTACACAGCCCTGGCTTTGGGATTCCTGGCTCTGCTTCCTTCAGGAACGAGGAGAGCCCCTTTACAAGGAGCAGAGTTACCCCCACATCATATCATCCCCCCAAACAAACAAAACCCCAACCCCAACCCATGCTCTGCCAGCCACATCTCATCCCTAGAGGTGACCTGGGTTTTCCCTGGATTTGGCAAGCCTCAGGTGAAGCCACTGGATGCTCTCCCACCTCTACCTGCCTCTGAAGAGCCATCTGTGACCAAACCAACCTGTAAACAGGGAACTTGAGCCTCCTGTGGTGGCAGAAAGGCCTCTGGGGCTCCTGGCTCTGCTGTGGCTGTTACAGTGTCCTCCCTCACCTCAGGACCTTTGGGGACAAGCAGCTCTGGTCCCTGGCTGTGGGCATTGCTCCAGGATGGACATCCACAGCCAGCTTTCACCAGACTTCCCTCTGGACTCACGTTCCCAAATCACACTGGCAATACCATCACAATTCCACACTCACATTCAGACTGAAACTGTGGGAAAATCCCCTTTGCAAGAGACTCGAAGGGCTCCAGCTGAGCATCAAACTCACAGGGATAACATGAAACTACCTGTTTCTGCCACTGCCTCCTGCCTTAAAGACTCCAGGAGCACAGGAGGAAAAAAAAACCAGAATCATGGAATGGTTTGGGTTTAGAAGGGACCTTAGAGCCCTTCCAGTGCCACCCCTGCCATGGGCAGAGACACCTTCCACCAGCCCAGGATGCTCCAACCTGGCCTTGGACACTTCCAGGGATCCAGGGGCAGCCACAGCTTCTCTGGGCAACCTGTGCCAGGGCCTGCCCACCCTCCCAGGGAAGGCAATAAAATAATCCCCAGAGTCGTGCTGATGGTTTGTCTCCCAAATAACTCACACTCAGGCACAGTGGGGCTATTTTCTGTCCCAGCCCACTGTGCCTGCTGAGGAACACAGTGACTCAGTTACATATGTCAGCTCGTCTGTCTCATTCTCTCAAGTATTTTTATCATTCCAGCTCCAGGGTTGCATAACTCAGCTTTCACCAGGGCTCCTGGGGCAGAGCAGCCCAAGTGAGACCAGCCTGGGCAGGTGGCATTTTAATCCCAGAGCGCTCAGTCCGAGGAGAGGCAGAGCTGGGGGAGCAGAGGGTGATGTGTGTAACAAGGCACTGAGAGAGATTAAACCAGGCAGGCACTCCCCTGGCTGGGAGCTCAGTAATTACATGACTCTAGGACCAGTCTTTTTATTAAGAAAATGGTTTATTAGGATTCTACAGCTGCAATCAACGCTGAACTGGTCCTGTCTCCCTGAAGGCCCCTCCAGAGCCTCTCTCGAGCTAATTTTGGTTCTGAGCCATATCCTCCACACTGGTGCTGCCTACAGACAGCTCCTTCAAAGTCAAGAGAATGAGACAAACCAAATATTTCCATCAGCAAGTCCTCAGGTGAGCATTGCCCCCACACTGCTCACTGATGTACAAATCAGCACAAGGAGCCTCTTCTCTGCGAGGAGAGTTATTGCCTTTCAGCACCAAGAGAAACAGTCAGCTGAGCACAGAACAGCAGCTCCATCCTCCTGCTGCACAACTCAGCTCAGCCACAGACAGCCCAAAATACTTGTGCGTAGATGAACATGACACTTGTATTGCCTTTGATTAGAGGAACATTTGGGGTTTGACACACACACAGCCTTGCACTGAGAGCAGCCACACACAGAGAACATCAGGAACTGCAGAGCAGAGTCGGTGCCTGGCCTTAAACACCATCAACCCAGCAAGAAAACAACAGTCAGGATGACCTAAAAGCATCTCACTGGAGTAATATTAAGGATGGAAACTCAAGCCTGGCTTAAAAACAAATTTTCAAAAATATAATAACATAGAAAAACCTCAGAAATCCTTGTTTCTCCTTAAATCTAGTCTGGAAACATCCTGCCTTCGTTTCCAGGTACTGAACACCAGAACTACTCTATCAGAAGCTCCCTGTCTGAAGCCACCTCTCATCCTTCTCCAGGGCTGCCCAGAGGGATGGTCCCTCTCACTCCCACTGTGCAGCTCTCAGGGTATTTTGGCACAGCTCTTCCTGTTCCTCCAGCAGGATTCCCAAACACAGGCTCTAGAACAGAACTATTTTTCCCCACAGCGGTGTAAGTGGCAACTTTTCAATGTCAGGCTTTGAAAACTCTGAATTCTTATACATTTTCTTACCTCCCACTGAGGGGCTGGAGCATGTCCAGGGAAGGTAACGGAGCTGGGGAAAAGTCTGGAGCAGCAGGAGTGGCTGAGGGGGCTCAGGGGGGACCTTCTCACTCTCACAACTCCCTGACAGGAGGGGAGAGCTGGGCTCTGCTCCCAGGGAACAAGGGAGAGGAGGAGAGGGAACGGCCTCCAGCTGTGCCAGGGGAGGCTCAGGTTGGATAGTGGGAAAATTCCCTCCTGGAAAGGGTTGTCTGGCCCTGGTGAAGCTGCCCAGGATAGTGGGGGAGTTCCCATCCCTGGAGGGATTTAAAACCCCTGTGGATGTGGCACTTGGGGACATGGGTCAGTGGTGGCCTTGGCAGTGCTGGGGGATGGTTGGACTTGATGGTTCCAGAGGGCTTTTCCAACCCATGGGATTCTGGGATTCCACCATCTCCTGCCACGGGAAGGACAAGCCCTGTCACTTCTCTCCCACCACATCTCAGCTCTGTCCCTACAGCTTCCAAGAAAAGCTCAGGACAATCTGTGCCCCACACCTGCTCCTCCAGGACTGTCCCTTGTCCCTGCTGCCTCTCCAATGCCCCACAACACCATCACCCCCACAGAGCACAAGTTCAGGGCATGGGAATCCTTTATTTGCAACAGCAAGTACGGTGATCTCACCCCTGTGGCACACCAAGCCTCTCCCATGCTGACAGGGCAGAGTAAAATGTGCAGAAGGAAAGAGCTCCCCCCTCCAGGCTGATCATCTGCCAGACCGGGGAGATTTGTTCATCGGGATTTTTCCAGTGCTACCTGAATAAAGCCTTGGAACTGCAACCCCAGCACAAGGCTCCTGGCACTGCCCTCGTGCTGTTGAGAGGCTAAAGGCAACCTCAGAGCCTGGGCAAACCTGGGACTGTGATCCACAGGATCCTCAGCAGCTGCTGTTCTCCAAGGAGCACTCTTCACTAACCCCGATGGGAGAACTTGTTTCCATCCCAGCAGAGCCAGGGATGGAAAAAGGGAATGGGGTCATTTTCCCACACAGTTCCATCCACAGGCACCTGCCCTCACCTGCAGCCATGATCTGGGCTTTGTGTTTCACCTCAGCACAAACACAGGACACCTGAGGATCCTGTGGGAGAGGAGCAAGAAAACATCCCTGTGGGGCCACACCAGGAGCCCCTTGGATGAACCGGCATCTCCTCACCTCCCCCTTCTGATAGACCCACTCACAAAGCCCCTTTGCTGACACACTCAGCACAAGCTGATTCTGCAGGGGGATAGTCCCCCCAGAACCACACAAAGAGGCACAGACTCGAGCACAGAGCCATGGAAATGCTCCAGGGGCTGAGAGCTCCTTCCCTGCATCCCATCTCCTCCTTCAGCATCATTAACATCTTCTCAGCCTCACCTGGCAGTTTGCTACTCAAATTATCCTTCACCCCCCTCCTCTGGGGGTTTTATGGCTCTTCTCTCCGTTGCCCCCAGCTGGTTCCACTCAGGGACAGAGGCAGCCCAGGGTGGGGCAGTGGGACCAGCTGGGCCTGGTTAGCAGAATTAAAGGATTCCACTCTGTCCTGCAGGGCTCCTTTGTGTCTGGCTCTCCTCCTTCACTGCACATCAGTTTCCCATGAGAGAGGGACATGCCTGAGGTGCAGTGACCCCAAATCCTCTGGCCCTGTGTTTAAAGCTCTGCCTGGCTGAGTGGCACAGCTAATCCCTGCCCTAATTGTCCCAGCCCAGGTTCAGGGCAAGTGGAGGCTGGACATCAATTATTTCTGCCTTTTTTTTTCCCCTCATTATTTTTGTATTTCTATTTCCCATAACTGCGATTTCCTATGTGAAAATCTGAAAGTTAGGCACTAAAAAAGTACATTTTAGGTGATTTGGGCTTTCTAACATAGGCACTGATGTTTGTTTGGAAATGCTGCAAAAAGGGCTGAGCTCACCTCGAAGTTACCATTTCACTGAATGACCATAACTGTACGCTGTAACAATTCAATAAACTGAGAAGCAAAAGTTGCCAAAACAAACTCTCCTGGAAATGAAAATATTTTCAAGGATTGGTTTATTTTGACTGTAACTCCCTACGTTGTTACAATTCAGTTTTCTGTAAAGTGAAAGTTGCCATAACAAACTCTCGGAAATGAAAATATTTTCAAGGTGTTGGTTTCCTTTGTTTTCTTGCTTGTGTTTTTACTGATGGAAAGTGGCAGGGCAAGGAAAGAGCAGCAGATCCTGGGAAGGATGTTCAGTCGTGAGGAAGCTGCAAATGTTCGGTATTTTTCACTTTCTGGTTGTAAATATTTGCTTTCAGCGGTTTGCTGGTGCCTGGGCTCAGCTGGGAGACCTCAGAGCACCGAGGACACTGCAAATAAACAGGAGGGCTCAGGGGCTGAGACCACACTGGGAGCCTGAGGATGGCTGGGAGGGCCCCAGGATGGGATCCCAGCGGGATGGGATCCCCTGGCATGGGGTCCCACAGGAATATCCCTATGGGGAGCTTGGGGTTGCCCTGGCTCAGCACCAGGAGATCCTCACACACCCAGGGTTACCATCCCAGAACAAATCCCACCAGCCAGGAAGCCACTCAGAGCCAGGGCTGAGTTCCCAGTGGGACCAGTGTTTGCTTGTTTACTTAGTTATTGAGGACTTTTGGGGACTGAGAGTGGGGACCAGCCCTACCCGTTCTCCCTGCCCAGACTCTCCCACAGGGCTGTTGCAAAATCCAATTTTGCTTCCCCTGTATCTTGTACAGGAGAAGTTCACTCTGCCAGCTGTGGGTTTATTGCTTTCTGGGTGCAGAAAGCTTAATTTTGTGTTGAAAGGTAAAATGGGAAAAAACTGAATTACTTTTAAACTGAAAATGAAAGAGAGTAGGTTTGGATTAGATATCAGGAAGAAATTCTTGCCTGTGAGGGTGGTGAGGCATCTGTGAGATGTGTTGGGAGGACCCAAGGGGTGGGTGGGAGCCTGGACAGGTTGAACTCACCCTTCACCCTCCACCTGCAGCCCTGAGGGTGCAAACACCTGCTGGGACTCATGGAAAGGGAGGGATTTCCATCCCTTATCCCAGAGCTGCAGGCAGGGACAGAGCTGAGAGAGGACAGCACCTTGTACCTACTGCAGGTCCCTGATACCCCTCTAATTATATAAATATATAAAACTATATTCTATATAGCCCAGGTGACCTTCCCTGTGGGCAGGGACGTGCACTGGGACAGCTGCAGCCACTGCTCCAGGGTGGAAGCACCCTGGACCTACAGCAGGTCACTGTGTATCTGTAATTACAGACATGGATAAAACTATATTGTACATCAACTTTATGTAGACACTGATCAGTTTGATCAGACTACAAGCATTTTAAACATTTACGTGTTTAAACATTTTTTGTTTGCTTAATACAGGAAAAAAAACAAACACAAAAAAAAGCCTTCAAAGCAACAACATAAACCCAACAACAATAAACCCACCCCAAACCCCAACTTTACTTATTACCCAGTAGTTTGTACTACAGGTTTTTATTTTGCCTTATACATGGAAAACATTCTATTCCGTAAAATCACGTTGCCTTCATCCCAGAACACGCATGGTGGATGGGAAAACCCTTTTCCACAGCCCAGGTGTTCAGCTGTACCCATACCTTTCCAAAAGGAAACAGGCTGGCACACCTGGCTGGGAGCATCCCAAAAACTTCCATCCAGAGCCAGGAACAATTGTGCTGAGACAATGATGTGACAGTGTGAAAGAGAGAAGATTTTCCTGAATATGACAAACTTCAGTTCACCCTATCACAGGAAAATGTGATTGACATAAAGCAAATTTTCTCCTCGTTTGTGTTTTGGTTTCTTTGTGTTCTTTTTCTTACATTTTCAAGTGTTTCCCTTCTCTGCTGCCTCTGAAGCTGTGCAGTGAGACATTTTATTTACATGGAGAGAATAAGCTAATTAGCCTTCCTTATACATTTCCAAACAATCCATCCATTTTAATTGGATTATGCAAGGAATTGGACAGCAAGATGCCAAGCAGAGCACAGCAGATGGAACACTGGCTCTGCACAGAGCTCAGCCACTGTACAGGAGCACGTGGTAATAGAGGATAAGAAGCATATGAGAATATAGAAAAAGGACAACCCCCTACAAACCAGCACTGCCAGGGGATGGTTTCCAGGCTCAGCAGTAATTCTCAGTTTTCATTCCCTGCTCTCCAGAACTGTGCTCTTCCTGGGTTTGCCAGCAGTGTGTTTGGGATATATTGATTTTTTTTTTTTTTTTTGCACTTTTGCCTATTGTCACACAGGAGCCTCTTGATTTTCCTCAGTCTCTCCTTTAGGATTGTTCCTCCTGCTTTGGGTTATTCCCTCCCTGCTTTGTTTCTGGGACAATTTGCTCAGTGTTTCATCACTCACCCCCAGCTTCAGACTTCTCTCTCACCTGTGGCTTTTCTCCTTGGCTTCCTCCACTTGCAAGAAATTTTGGAGCTTCTGGGGTTTATCCAAGGCACCAGAATGTTCTGTGAGGACTCTGCTTCCCTCCTGGAGAGAACACCAGGACAGCAGTCCTATACAACACATGCCTTTAAAAAATCCCATTATTTACAGTGGATTGTTCCTTCTTTCTCATTTAGGATGGAATATTTCAGCTGGAAGGGACTTACAGTGATCACCTGGCCCAACTGCATGACCATGTCAGGGCTGACCAAAAGTTAAAGCCCCTTGTTAAAGACACTGTCCAAGAGCTTCTCCAGCATGGACAGACGTGGGGCCTCGAGCCCCTCCCCAGGGATCCCATTCCAGCTCCCCCCAGGCAGGAGCCACTGACCCCTTTGCTTTCCACCATCTGCAAAGCAAGTATTTTATGGAGCAAAGATCCATGCTGAGGCAAACCAGCTGCTCTCTTGGGTTGGGGACAGGACCTGCCTGGCTTTGCCCCCTGTGCATGCCCCATCTCCCAGGGTTTGTGTTCTCTGCCTCCAAGTGTGTCCACAGGCTTCAGAACACATTCCTGTGCTGATGTCCTGAGAAAAGATATCCCTGTGTGTATTTTAAAACCTCCTCCTGCTGCTGCAGAGGCCTGGCAAGGCCAGCAGTGCCTTCCCAGTGTGCTGAGTGTGCTGGTCAGTACCTGCAATAATTGGGTGATATATTAAAATGTCCTGTAAACCAATTTGCAGCAGGTGAATGATTGCTCTACTTGAAAGGCTTCCATTTTCCTTCCTTATTTTTCAAAGCATACACTTATTATAATACAGGTTATTAAACATCAAAGGTTTACCTTGTCTTGAGACAATTTGGCTTCTTTTAGAGGCCCATAAATGCTTTATTGTGCATGGATCTGAATAAATATCCCATTCTGTGTGAGATAGCACTCACCCACTGGGAGCTACAGAGCCCTGAGAGCAAGGGCCTGTTTGCCAACCTGGGAGCCCCTGGGAGTTGTGCTGGAGCTGTCACCCACCTCTGCTGCCCTCTGATTACAGAAGGACCAACCTCTCCCTCCCCCTGCTGACTCTGACAAAACCAGCTTGGCCCAGAGCCCCAGAGATGAGCCCAGACTGGGGCTCTGGGGAGGGTGACCCCAGAACCCCCTGCCATGAGCCCCCCACCGTGGAGGGGCAGAGGGGCTGGGGCAGGTAGGAGGCACCAATCCCAGTCTGGAGCTGCTTTGGCTGCAGTACAGCTGTGTCTTCCAGCACAAAACCCATGGCTGAGGGCTGTTCCATCCTCCCTCCTGCAGCCTCTGAGCTGGGGATGTGTCAGGAACCAGGAAAATAGGTCACTCCTTGCTCCAGGTGCTCGTGTTTGAAAGCTTGGCTGGGAAAACGGATTAAAGGAGCAAAAGAGGGAGGAAGGGGGGAATGAGACCATTAATGGGCACCTTATCAACTGATCCTTTCCCTGTTATTTTATCTTTGACTTACCACAATGGTGTTCACAGCACAGAAACACCTTGTCCCTGTGAGCCAGAACTGGACAAAGGAAAAAGGAGGAATTCTGGACCATGTGCCACGTGGGGATCCAGCTCAGGGGTGACCATGGTGGGGCTGGTTGGTGGCTGGGCTGGATGAGCTGGAAGGTCCCTTCCAACCTTGATGGTTCTGTGACTCTGTGACCCTGAGCACTTTGCCAAGGAAATGGAAATGGAAATGGAAATGGATGTGTCACCAAGATGGGAGGTTTAGCAGAGATTCCTGGTGCTTGCTGTGGCCTCAGTCGTGTCTGTGGGGTTGGGAGGGGCTCAGACACAGAGGGGCCTGGCAAAGGACAGACTGGGCTCAGACAATACACTGATAATCAAACAAGTGCCTGATACAAGAGGGACACTGATAAACATCAAATGCCCCCCTCCAGTCCCCTCAGTCCCACCCCCAGGGGCTGTGCCAGGGCTCTGCCTGATGTCCCTCCTCTGGGCACATTGACCCCTCCCCAGCCCCTGGGGCTGGAGCTCTGCACTTCTCCCTCTCTCAAACGGAGATTTTTCCTGGGAATGGTAATTCTGTGTATGGATGCATTCCTTTCAATAGAAATCATATTTAAAAAGTGCCATCCTTCAGGGATTAGCTGTGGAATACCCATTACCAGTCCAGGGAGCAGAAAACACGATGATAAGTTCCTTGAATGAGAGAATCTTTATAAATGTTGATAAATCTCAATCCTGGCAATTTGGTGTGATATTCCTGTTGGGATCCCACACCTGTGCCTGCATTGTTTGAATCCTGTGCTGCACATTGATCCCTTGGGCAGCTGTTTGAGGTGGATCTGCTTGGAACAGCCTGGGATAGTGGTGTCCCTGCCCATGGCAGGGGGTGGCACTGGATGGGCTCTAGCCCAGCCCAACCCATTCTATACTGATCCTGTGGTGATCTGTCTGACCAACCACTGCCACATTTCTGCCTCCAGTTCCCCCCAAATCACACACATTCAGCCTCCTTTTCTAAAGAGACGCTTCAGATTTTACCTGCTGAGCAATTATAAAGGAAGAATGCTCAGCGCTCCTCAAAGTAATAAGAATATTTCAGTACAACTGCATTTTAATCACAATAAAAAGGGGACAACAGGAGTGAGGGCTGAGTTGTGCCAAGTCACCACACTGCAAAGTTTTTAAAATAAATGAGGAAAGTATTGTCTTTTCAAGTAGCAAAATGTTGGGGTGAATTTTCTCCTCACAAGCCCTGACTTTTTTTGTGCACTGTGAGCAGTATAGAAGCCCAGGATGGTTTGGATTGGAAGAGATCATCCCATTTCACCCCTGCCATGGGCAGGGACACTTTCCACTAGCCCAGGTTGCTCCGTCCAACCTGGCCTTGGACACTTCCAGGGATCCAGGGGCAGCCACAGCTTCTCTGGGCAGCCTGTGCCAGGGCCTGCCCACCCTCCCAGCCCAGAATTTCTCCCTAAAATCTGCTTCCATATCACCATAGTCATTAGTCTGTGCTGCTGTTATGCAACTGCCAAATTAAAAACTCTTTAATAATTCAGATTTATTACCTGTGGTTTCTCTTGACCAGACAGGAAAGGTTCTCTAAGCAAGTAATTGGGTATGAAGTCTAACTGAGCTGTATTTATTTCTCTTCAATGACAGCTGAATGATTAGAAATCCAGCTCTGTGTGCTCTGCTCTGTACAATTTCACATCACGATGGGTTATTATTTTCTACAGCTCCCACCCTGCTCAGGATAACGAGACACATTCTGATCTTTCTGCCTCTCATTGCTGTGCTCTCGTTTTTGAATCAATAACTTTGATGTCTATTTGTTTGCATATTTTTATGCCATGTGAGTGATCTCTGATGGTTTTAACTTTCAATACCTAATTTTTAATAAGTATAATGAGCAGGATATGCAGTTTTACACACAGACACAGATGACTCAAATGTGCTGTAATGCACTCTGGAATGAAAATGTGTTGTACAAACAGCCTGACACAGGATCTATTTCCTCCAGCTTTCATCAGAGGGAAATAATTTTCTGTTTGACTGATAATTGACTCAACTGCCCAGAAACAGACATTCCAAGGACTTCCCAGAAATTGCTTAATTGAATCTTTTCCACACTGTTCTTAAGCGTGGAAAATCCACTTCCCCATGAACCTGCACTCACCACTCGGGGCCCTCAGTGACCAGGTGCTGAGTTATTTATATCACCTGGTGCCAATAACCACCCGTCCTTCTCTCTGAACACAGACCCTGAATGCCTCCCCTGGATGTGGGAATCTTCTCCCAGCTCCATGGGCAGGGATGGATGTGCTGAGAGAGGCCCAGGGCATCACGGCCCCACTGGGCACACCTTCCCCAGCTCTTCTCTTCCTTCCCAGCTCTTTGCTTTCACTTTGTTCATTTAAAGGTCACGTGAAGGACTGGCCTGTCCTCTGTCAGTGGCTCCTGGAAAGGCCTCTGTCCCCCCCACCTGAGAACACGGCAGGGGAACAGCAGCTCAGGGAGCTCTGGGTGTCAGTAGTGCCCCTCTCACGCTCCTCAGTCCTTTACCTCTGGGATTTTTCCAAAAGCTCTGGCAGACGGCAGTGGGCTGCTCTGGAACTGTGCTGAGATGGACAATTTAACCCTTGGTTAGAGTTGGCTGTGGTGCAAGTTGGTAGTTCAGGAATGAAGGCGTCACTGATGCAGTTTGGCCACTCTAGACGTCCTGTGTCAGCTCGTCAGCCCTTTCCTCTACTTTCACAAACGACTCTCCTCTCCCTCCCCTCCCCTCCCCTCCTCTTCTCTCCCCTCTCCTTTCAGTTTGTTACTCGAGTATTTATCACAAGCAGATTGAAAACCTCCCTCTCCCCCGAAGATCCCCATGGGCACCACTCTGGTGTT
>NW_020956599.1:71442-75110 GCF_003031625.1 Empidonax traillii
GGATCCTGGGATTCTATTGTATGATTCCATGAACCAGCTTCTCTCTCAGCACTCCCAGGCTGTGGAGCCAGAGCCAAGAGGCTGCTTTTGCCTGGGTGGGATGTTGTTAGTTATGGACTCTTGCCAGAGCCATGGGAACCACAAATCCTGCCACCCCTCCATGGAAGGGGCAGCAGAGGTGACATGGACAACAGCCTGTGTATTCCTGGTGCTTGTGCCACCAGTGTCACTAAAACCAGGCATAATTGAGGTATTCTGAAACACATGGATTAAACTGAAAAAAACCCCAGGGTTAGGTGGGATATTGGGAAGGAATTGCTGGCTGGGAGGGTGGGCAGGCCCTGGCACAGGTTGCCCAGAGAAGCTGTGGCTGCCCCTGGATCCCTGGAAGTGTCCAAGGCCAGGTTGGAGCACCCTGGGCTGGTGGAAGGTCCTGCTGCCCACGGGAAAGTTCCTGTGAATCTTGGGAGAAATGCAGCTGAAGTGGGAAGTGCCCACTGGCTGAGCAGGCAGTGAGTCTCAGCAGAGATGTGTGGCACCAGAGGGATCAGTGCCATGCCCAAGGCATACATCTCCCTTTGTTAATGAAACTGAAAAATTGAGAAGTTACAGAAAAGAACCAGAAAAGAATAATTTGGAGCTGAATGAAACGCCCGGCAGCACAAATCTGCAGAGCTCAATATATAAAATAGCAGAAAAAGACCGTGGCATGACTGGATCGTCGTGGCAAGTCATCAAAGGAGGAAAATCCATTTACTGACCCAGCCCTTTCCCTGGCTGGGAAAGGCAAAACAAGGAGCAGCATGTGACAGATGGAATGTGAATCAGGTTTGTCACTGTGCAGGAGATCCACCAGCAGAGCATTCCTTGGATTTTCACACAGGAGCCCTGGGAGGAAGAGCAGAGCTCAGGGAGCAAGAAGAAAAATGAAGAAAATAAAGTAAAACTAGGGGAAGGAACCATCCTTTGAAGCTTTCAGAAGTGCTCTGTAGAGCATTGGTCACATCCCCCCACAAGTCCACCATCATTCACGCCTCTCCACAGGAATGAGTGGCAGAGCTTCAGGGGAGGAAAGGAATGGGACCAAAACAGGGTTTGTTTTACACTGCTGGTGGCCAAATCTTGGTGCCAAAGGACAGCAGGGGTTTCTCCAGCTCTTCTCTTGACCTTGGTCTACTCCTGGCAAGGAGCACAACTTTTCTCTGTCCCAAAGGGTGTTCCAGCAGAAGAGAGTGGATGTCAGGACATATTAGACCACGGCATTGCCAGGAGCTAAATATAGATGTGGTGGGAGGACACACGGGGCTTTTATTACTTTTTCATGTTTGTGTCTGGGAGGAGCAGCAGCTTGAGGAGCAGAAGGCTCCTGTGGGAGCAGGGACAGGGCACACACATGCACCTGCTCCTGCCAGTGTCCAGCTCCAGCTCAGCCAAGTTCTTCTGGTGCCACAGGTTTGTTTTCACACGTGCCATTGGCATGGAGGGATCACCATCACAGAGGAGGGGAAGAGGGATCACCTACAGCCAGGATGGCTGGAAATTACATGTAAATACCCGCACAAGTGCAAAATAATGCATTAATTATAATAGTGACAAAGCCCAGGGAAGCACTAGATTGCCCATTTTTCACATGGTCAGATTTGGAGAGCTGCCTTTCTCCAGCCAAACACACCTTTGGGAATCCTGACCAGTGTGAATGTTTTGAGGCAGTTCAATATTTTTAAGCTCAGCATTTAGTTGGCTTGTGCTGCTGTTTGTGTGTTGTTGTGTCTGGGGCTGCACTTTGCACCTCCCTGCACTCTGGGCCCTGGGATGGAGGGAGTGTCTGGAGCAGTTGTGGTGTATCAGTGTCTGATTAAGGCTGACACTGCCAAAGGAGGTGCGAGAGCAGCAAAGCCATGTTGCTCTCACACCGAGGAGTTTTACACCCTGCCATGGACCAGGAGCTGTTTATATCCAAACCAGAAGGAAAATGACACAGGAATGCAGCCCTGGAAAGCTGGCCTGGTTCCTCTGGACAATGCTCCCTAACCCACCTCCTGGGGGAAGTGCCCTCGCCAGGCTGGCTGAGGAAGCTGCAGGTAACCATGGCAATGGGCAAACACGGATAATCCCAGCCTAGCAAACCTTCAGCCCTCGTCTGAGAGGGGGTGTTATTTGGAGAGCTTCAAGGTGTGTGTAAGAAAGGCTTAAAAGCTTCTGGTCACTGAGTGCTGCTCTGGCCCTGCCATTATGGGGATTTCTGGTTAATTGACTGGGTTTCTTGTTACCTCTTTTCTCTTTGAAACCCTCTCTGCTCATCTCTGACTTTTTCTCAATAAGCAGCTTTGCTGCCTTTCCAAAATCTGCTTCTGCCTCTTTTCCTCCCCCTCTCCTCACAGTCCTGCACTGCTTTTAGGTGCTCCCAGTCTGGTCCAGCAGCCTCCAGCACCACCACTGCCCTCAGACTGGTGCTTCCACTGAACCTGTCCTCAGAGATCAGCCAGGGTTTGCTTTCCCCCCAAACCCATTTTCTTTCAGCCATTTTATGGGGGATTTTGGTCAAAGACTTCAGATGAGTTACATCAACCAGTGATATGTTCTCTTTTCTAAGACCTCACTGAAATATTTGGATACTTCTCATAGATCTTTTTACAAGCCACTGACTTGGAATCACAGAGTCATTGAGGTTGGAAAAGTCCTCCAAGACCATCAAGTCAGATCTTCATCTGACTTCTGCCAGGATATTTTGTCACCTTCCAGCTCTCTTTTCAACTGCTCCATGAGCAGCACACACTGATTGTCACCTCTGTTGGCAGCTCTCCCTTTGGTCAGTCTGGAGCGTACCGAGGTAAAACTCTGTGACACCATAATTCTCTGTATTGCCAGAAGATTTGGGGGTGTTAGCTCTCATTTATTACCTTCCAGCTCTGTGGAGAACTGGAGGCATTTAAGTGACCATCTCCACATTTTTATTAGGAGTTTGAGTAGCTCTTACTAAAACTCCTAAACTTCTTGCTCTGATGTGGACCAAATTTTGGACCAAGAGAGATGGAAAAATCAAGGCACTTCATTTGTAAAGATATTTTTCGTAGTAATTTCTATTGGGTTTGCTTTGAATCACAGACTTGCTTAGGTTTGTAAAGTCCTCTGAGACCATCAAGTCCAACCATTCCCCCAGCACTGCCAAGGCCACCCCTGACCCATGTCCCCAAGTGCCACATCCAGGTGGCTTTTAAATCCCTGCAGGGATGGGGACTCCACCTCTGTCCTGGGCAGCTGTGCCAGGGCTGGACAACCTTTCCAAGAAGGAATTTTGCCTCGTATCCAGAGCCCTGGTCTCTGCAGGGTTTGCAGCTGTTTAACTCCGCTGTCAGATGAGATGCAGTGAGAGCACTGAGGAGGGACTGCAGTGGTATTTGTATCAGTAACAGCTCCTCGGTGAAAACAGAACACTTTGTCATTTTCCCATCAAACTTCCAGTTATGTTTATTCTCCAACAGTAATGTTTTACTACAGCCCAGATTTGCAGATTCCCTGAGCTGCCTTTAACAACCAGCATTTGCGTGAATTCCCTGCATTGACATCCATATTTTTATATTTATAATAAAGCAAACCACTGAAGGATCATCTAAACTTTATTTACTGTGGCCATGCTGCGATACTTAGATGTGCTAAAATCACACATT
>NW_020956599.1:75433-82500 GCF_003031625.1 Empidonax traillii
TTACTACAGCCCAGATTTGCAGATTCCCTGAGCTGCCTTTAACAACCAGCATTTGCGTGAATTCCCTGCATTGACATCCATATTTTTATATTTATAATAAAGCAAACCACTGAAGGATCATCTAAACTTTATTTACTGTGGCCATGCTGCGATACTTAGATGTGCTAAAATCACACATTAATTGTGTTAGCAGCGCACAGCCAAAGCAGCAGATCCCCTTTCCAAAGACCATGGGCACAGATGAAACTGCTGAATATAACTTGAATGTTTACTGAGGATTGAATCTGTTACAGGAGAGGTTTGACTGCCAATAATCTGCTTTAAAAAAAAATAGAATTTTTAAAGTAACAATTGATGTCCTCTAGAAATGGAAGTTTGGGACCGTTTATGGCTTAATATGGGCTTCTTATATTCCCTATCAATGGGAAACGATGTATTCCTTACTTGATTTTGTCAGTGAAACTCAGTGTTTTTGTGTCTGTTATTGCCCAAATGTCATTAAAGCCATTTGGAGACTCTGTGACAGAGCACAGACCAGCCTTTCTTCCTCCTTCCTTCCTTTCTGTGTGGCTGCCCCATCCCTGGAAGTGTTCAAGGCCAGGCTGGGCAAGGCTTGGAGACACCTGAGCTGGTGGAAGGTGCCCCTTTGGGCAGGCACTGCCTTCCCCCAGCTGGTGGGTGTCCAGGAGCTCCCAGGTGGCTGCTCCTCTGAGTAGGGCTCTGCAGGGAAGATGCTTTCCCTGAGTTAACTGGCTGCACAAGGATGTTTTTGGTCAGTGCCAGGCTGTCTCTGGGCACAGTGGTGCAGGCAGAGGGAGAGGCACTGACCTGTTGCTCTGCTTGATCTGCTGCTCTGCTTGACCTGCTGCTCTGCTCTGGCTGCTTTTGTTTAGGGCTCCTCATGAGGAAATATTGAAACAAGTTTTCTCTTGTATCTTCTCCCCTCCATCTGAACCGGGGAATTGGGAAATAGCCACAATGTCACCATCAGTGGCTTCATCAGTGTGTCTGACTGAAAGGGAAAGAGAAGATTCTGGAATTGCACATTAACGTCTGTGGTGTTCTCTCCACTCTTCCAATACTCAGGAGAGAATAGCACTAAGTGTAAAAGCAGCCAGGAAGCTTTCCCCACCCAGCAAGGCCTCCCCAGCTCACACGGAGCAGATGAATGCGAGTGCTGGAGTTCAGGCTGGCTGTACTGCTGCAGTGACAGCGGGGCTGGCAATCAGCTCTCAGCTGGAGGAGGATCTTTGTTCCTCAGGCTCGCACCTGGTCAGCTGGGGCCGCCTGTTTCAGGCTGTTTGAGTGAGGCAGAGATGCAAGGGAAGCTAAATCCATGTCACTGGTTTCATTACAGCGCTAATTCCTCCCCGGCACAGCTGTGGGAATGGACAGAGGGACAGTCAGGTGGCACCAGGTCCCTGCAGTGCTTGGCAGCACAGACCCCACATTCTGCACCTCATGGGCAGAATTCCAAGGGGGAAAGGGGCCCTGTGGGGTGTAAATACCCTGGACTGGCTTTGTGGAACAGAGCTGGGCAGCAGAGTGAGGCAGCAATGTGCAAAACCCCCCTGCTGGAGCTACAATTGTGCTACCAAAGCCTGAGTCCTAGAATCCCACAACTGGGAAGGCTGGGAAAGACCTTTGAGATCATCGAGGCCAACAAGTTGTTTCTTATGCCCAGGTTGAAATTTCCCCCTTGTCGTTTCACATACCAGGAGAGAGTGAAGGGAGGCCCCGGGAGCCTTGTGTCCTCATTCCCCTGAAATGCTGTAGGAGAGATGCTTCCTGGCACCACAGAGACTTTCATCATGCTTTAATGTCCTTTTTCTGAAATGTCTCACTAATTTACAAGGCCAGATTTTTGTTTGTTATTTTGTTTATCTAGGTTTGCTTTGCTTTTGGAAGCACAATTGCTGATATTTCCTAACACAGTCCCAGTCACAGCCCTAAGTGCTCTCACCAGCCACTGGGTTAGGATTCAAGTGCTCTGACACGGAGACTATCCAGGACGCAAGAGTTCCCAGTCCCAGCTATTTTCCTGATGGAGTACTTCAACAAGGGCTCTAAGTGCCCTCCTAAGTGCTACCTTGGCACTGGTCAGTGCCTGAACACACGGGCTGAGCAGCCCCTGGAGAACATGATCCAGCCTTTGATCATCCTCTTCCAGGCATCCTTTCCATTTCGGACACAGAACCTCGTCACCTTTATCTGTCTTCCTCAAGCACCTCCAGCAGACACTGTGCTGATTGCTGTGGCACTCAGCCAAGGGAGCAGCCTCCCTTCAAACACTGACACACAGCCAGGTCTGCCCATCTGCTTTCAGCACAACAGCCAGGGTGTTTGTGTACATATATATATTTATATATTTATATATATATATGTATATACAAAAAATCCAGCAGCATCTCTGGGTCTGAGGTTGAAATCACCAGAGGGCAGTGGCTGGGCAGGGACAGTGAATGCCTTGGGGGTGAGGACGTGCAGGGCAAACCTTCCCACTCCGGAGCTCCATCACGCAGTTCAGTTGCTGATTAAAAACATTCAATACCAAATCAGAAACCTGCCCTTTAGCAGGTGAAATGCAGCTGCACTTTGCAGGTGAGGTGCTGGATCCCAAGCCCAAGCTTAGAGCTCCTTCATGGTCCTCCCTGGAGAGTGTCCTCCCTTTGCTCCAATTCCTGTGGAAATTCACGTCCTTAATGCTGGGAAAATGTATACCGATAATATTTATCTCTTCTAGAAGACTCATTCACAAATACTTAGAAGCCTAAATGGTGCTTTGTCCGTTTGGTTTCTAAAGCAGCAGAGAAGACAAAAGCCCCTTGATTTTGCAAATCTTCTCTGCTCCCCTTTGTGCTTTTTATTTGAGGATTTATGGCTGCATCCCCATTAGCCACTGTGCTTCTTTAAGCTCTGTCTGAGCAGCAGCCAAGTGAGACGCGCTTGGCACCGGCCCAGCCGACTGATCAAGGCACTTAAATGGCCACGAGATATCAAATGCATCAGAGAAATTAAACCCTTTATCTTGATTGCATTTCAGTCGCGTGGAAATTAAAAGGGCGTTTGGGCAGTGCTGACTGCAGCACAGCCCCGGGGGCAGGGCTGAGCGCGGCTGCAGAGCCTGGAAATGAGGAACGAGGGGGAAAAGGAAGAGGAAAGAGAAGGCAAAGCAAGGCAGGAACGGGCTGTGCAGAAGGAGGGCTCTGGAAAGGGATTTTGCGGGTCAGATCAGGGCTGTGTGGGAACTGCCTGCCCAGGGAGGTTTGGAGTGCCCAGCCCTGGAGGTGTCCAAGGCAGGCCTGGAGTGGCACTCAGTGCTCTGGGCTGGGGACAAGGTGGGGATGGGGCACAGGGGGATCCATGGGCTGGGAGGGCTTTTCCAGCCTCAGTGAGTTTGGGATTCTGGGATTCTATGGCCCCTCCATGGTTTAGAACGTGTAACAAAAAGTGCTTTTCCCATCTTTTAACTGATCTCCTTACAGATGCATCTCTCCAAATAAATTTGGATAAGAATTGCAAACTGGGCATTAACCAAGTCACAGAGTAAGTTAACTAAAGGATATTTTCACTGGGTCCTTCAGACATTTCTTTTCTATCCCAGGAATTTGCTGGTAAATGCCATAAAAATGTGGCTCCGACTCACCTCACTCACAAGCAGGCAGGTGTGGGACAGGGGTGGGACAGGGGTGGGAGATGAAGAGGATGGAGGAGCACAGATTCCCCACTGGGAGAGGCTGAGGCACAGCCTGGCAGCCCAAACACTCCTTTATTGAAGGTATATTTTGACAATGCAGTGATGGAATGAGAGAGGAACCCAAGATGAGTGCCCCGTGTGGGTTTAGCTGTTCCCCTGTGCTGGGTTAATGGTGGCAGATCTAGAAGGACTTTGAGCATGTTTGTGTGAGCAGAAAAAGTCCAGAATACAAGGAATTGCTTGTGTGCAGCCAGAGGAACAGCAAAATAAAGCCACTTAGCTCCATTTCTTACAGGGGGTTGCAACAACTGACTTTTAATAAGCACTGACTAACACTCTCCGAAATCTTGAAAGCCTCCCACAGCCTGTTTGCAAAGCCAAAGGAATATGCTCCAGAAAAGCACTTTTCTTTTTTCATGCCTGCTTACAAACACAGTCTCTGACAAATACAAACAAAAAGTAATTTAAAAACAAACAATCAAAAACGACATACAAAAAATAATAAAAACAATCCACAACCAGAAACTCAAAAGGAGCACCAAACTGACCTGGAAAAGTCTGGGAAAGTGTAAGGATAAATCAGGATAAATGCTTTGTGAAGAGCAGTTTGCAGCATGATTAAAACTGGGCTTAAAATCTAAGACCATTAAAGAATTTAAAATATCTGCTTTTCAGCTTGATCCTGCGTACTGACAAAAATCCCAATTCCTCTGGTTTCTGTGCTCCAAGAGGAGAGATTTAGACTGGATGGCAGGGAGATCCTTTTAATTTTAAATACATTTCTGGTTGTATGTGACACTGCCATTCCCAGGGCCTCGAGGGGCACAAGGGACACACACTGGAGGCTGCCTTTATTTAAAAGAACTTCTGAAACTTCTTCCCAAACTTTTCCCTGTGGTTTAGGTCAGATCCTACTTTTCAAAGTGGAATAGAACTGGTTTTTAGAAAGCCAGTGAATGCTCAGGAAATGGAGTTACCCTCGATAAATGATTTGTGAATTGTGCTGAATTCTGTGACCAACTTTGGCAAAAATAAAAAGGAAGATCTGGAGAGCGGGAATGCAGCAGATAAGGAGAGGAAGGGAGAGGCAGAGAGATATCCCTGTGATGATAACGAGTGTCTGCTCTTCCCTTCAGCAGTTCCTTTGACAGGGATGTGGCGCAGCCTCCCAGAGGATTCAAAGCCTTACAGCGGCTTTGCTCACACGTTGTACTTGAATGGGGTGTTGTGTTTTGATCTGACTAATGTGGAGCCTGTGGATGGTGAATACTAATTTATAAATTATGGGCTTTTTAATTAGCAGAGAAAATAATTACCGTTACACTGACAGAAATCACTCTTTCTTTTTTCCTCTCTGTTTTTTTCCTGCAGATCTCCCAGCTCCAGCCAGGCTGACAAGCACGTGCCTAGAGCCAGACCCTGGCATGGGGGGGTGGGAGGGTGGGAACTGCCATCATTCCCATGAGCCTCCCTACTGTCCCCAAGTCAGTCCCACCAACCTCTGCACCCCCCTGGTCTGTGACACAAGTGCCCTGAGCCTTTCCCTGTGTTCCAGCTGCACCGGCATGTGAGGGCATCTGCTCCCCCTCTCCTCTCATCCCCTGCCCCATCAGCAGCTCTCCTACTGCCAGAGGGAGCAGCAAGTCCACCCAGGATGGTGGTTGGATGACTGGAATTCCGCAGGGAACGTGGGCCCATCCAGGGCAGGGAGCAGCATTTACACCCCCACTTTGAGCTCACAGGGACCCACCCTGTAGGACCCCCAGCACACACCCCACAGGGAGCTCTGCTGCTGAGCCCTGCCACCCACAGCAACCAGGAAAGGCACCGGTAACGATTTCCTTAAGTCTAATTCAGATGATAACTAGATTTTAGCAGACAAATATAACAATTGGATGGGAATAATTTCCGTGTGTGAACCACATCACATTACTAAGCGATTAAAGGCAATAAAAGGATTAAAAGGTGATAAATTGTGCTATTACATCCAGACAGGTAACATTCCTCTACAGAGGACTTTTTTTTTCCTTTTGTTTTCCCCAGTTTTTCCCAATAACACTCTTCATTAAATAACATCCTTAAGATCACAACAACCGTAAAAACTCCCTCCCAGCCCAACCCAATGCACAGATGTAAAATAATACCAAACATCCATTTGTACTAGTTCTCTACCAAGCACTGGGAGCCCAAGGGATTTAGGGAGCGGCCCCCAGAGCTCAGCCCTGCTGCCCTTCTATATGAGGTGCCACCTGCCCGACAGCACGGAGAGTCTTGTTTATACAACGTGGGCATGACGGTGCCTGTGGGTAACTGTGCAAAGTGGGGCTATTTGTCCTGAATCCAGCAGGGATTTGAGGTATTTTAAGCACTGAACAATCCCTTTAAACGCCCCAGGATCTAATCAGGATCTTTCTCCAGGGCACACCAGGTGAATGGCCTGAGCTGCTCTCAGCAAGGCCTCCTCAGCAGTTTTGCCCGGGCTGTGATTTAGCTCAGCCTTGGTGTGAGGCAGCGTAAGCAAAAGTGCTTTCCTGAGTAGCTGCAGGCAAAATACTTCTGAGTGAATCAGGGTCAATATTTCAGCAGGACCCAAATCCCCAGCAGCATCTCCCCCTCAGAGATCTGCCTGGATTGAGGTCTTTCCACTGATGGGCACCCCGGGGACCACCCTCCATCCCCACGTTCCTCCAGCATGGCTCTGTGTCCCCTTGCACTTACAGTGCATCTGTCAGGAGAAGGTACATGTTTCTTTTGTGCTGCCCTGGGCCCAGGTCTTGGACTGAATCCTCAGTGACCCCAAACCTGAGGGATTCATCCTCAGTGCCACCAAGACCCAAGAGCCCAAGCGAGAACAGCCTCTGGGAAGTTCCATGAGCAGTGCCAGCCTGTCGAGACTGGCTCTTTCCAGTGCTGTGTTTTACAGGAGACCAGCCTGCTGTGCTCCCAGAACCCTCCATCCCTGGTTTTCCAGCACAGGGCAGACAGGCAGCTTTGCTCAGTGCTGCCCCAGGTTCTCACAGCGTTCTGGACATCCCTGCTCCCACCACAGGACAGGAGCGTGTGCCCAGGGTAAGGTGAGCACAGCCTGGCACAGCTCCCCAGTGGCACTGACAAGCAGGGGCTGTTAGTTGCTGTCCTCTGGAAATCACCTCCTCATCCTTCCCCTCCATTACATAATCTGGGAGCGCTGATGATTTTAGACACAGAAAGGCAGAGCAGCCTCACTCTGCAGCTCCCACCCAGCTCTGCTGTGCCGTGTCTGCTGTGGGGTGTCCATGGAATCATGGAATCATGCAGTCATTAAGGTTGGAAAAGACCTCCCAGATCCCTGAGTCCAACCTTTGACTGATCAGCGCCTTGTCAGCTGTAC
>NW_020956599.1:84460-87128 GCF_003031625.1 Empidonax traillii
TAATTTCCATCCATGGAGAGGACCAATCTGTAAGGAAGCTGCCCCAGTTCCTCAGAGATGCTCTTGCAGTGTTTGGGTAAGAATGCTGGACTTTATGAAATCTCCCTGGCTGTGTTTCCTCTCTGCTAATAGTTTGATGTGAAAAATAAAAGCAACATAGAAGGTCAACAGGGAACAAGTCCTGGCAGAAAAGGGCATCCCTGGTACCAAGGAGAGACACAAACAGGGTTGGTGTAGGTGGTTCTGAGCCTCTGGACAGGCTGAGCAGAGCCCATGACCACACCTGGGGATGGTCCCAGGCACTTGGACATTTTGGGAGCTCTCCTGAGTCAGAGGTTGGCTGAACCACTCTGAGAGGGAAGGAATTTTCCCCATATCCAAACTGAGCCTCCCCTGGCCCAGCTGGAGGCCGTTCCCTCTCCTCCTGTCCCTGTTCCCTGGGAGCAGAGCCCGACCCCCCCAGCTCCCCAGTCCTGTCAGGGTTTGCAGAGCCAGAAGGTCCCCCCTGAGCCTCCTTTTCTCCAGCCTCCTGGCACTGCCTGTCCCTGTTTTAGTGAACACAGACCTGCTCAGAATGGCCTGGGGAGCATCTGAGCCCCCCTGCACTGAGGGGCAAGGAGTGTCCTGTCTCTGTGCTGTGATGGCTGTGACACCCAGGAACACCCGCCCCTCTCTGTAATTCATCCAGCTGAGCCGTAACTTCTCCCCAGCTGCTGGGTAATGATGACAAGTGTGCCCAGACAGAGCCTGGAAAATTGAACATCCCCGGCAAAGATGTCAGATTTGAAATTTAGTCTCACATTAACACATGCTACTTTTCTTCCCCCCCAGTCTCCCTCTTTCCATTCCCAGCCTCAGGGACAGCTCTGCTCTTCAGCTGCTGGGTTCACACCCAGAGAGGGTTGCCCAGAGAACCTTTGGCTGTCCCAGCCCTGGAAGTGTCCAAGGCCAGGTTGGATGGGGCCTGAAGCAACCTGGGCTGGTGGAAGGTGTCCCTGCCCATGGCAGGGGTGGGATGAGATGGGCTGTAAGGTCCCTGCCACCATGGCAGGGCACAGGCCAGCTCTGCCACCCTGGGCTGACACTGTGGTGTCCTGTACTCCATGTACTCCCTGATCTTGTCCCACTCCCTCAGGGACCCCCCTGGCTCTGCAGGGATCACCAGTGCTGGGAAGGGTGTGGTGCAGCAGCACCTGAGGCTGGTAAGGTGGTGGAACACAGGGTGTGGTACCCAGGGTTGTCCCTGCCCAGGAAGCATCCACACAGATGGAGATGTTCTTTCCCAACCTGTGGCTCTTGTTTTCCCTGACATCTCTGCACAGGTGAGGTCAATTAATTTTTTAGTATATTTGATGTGGAAAACTCTCTGTAAACACGCTTTGAGTGTCTGCAGAATGAATAAGCAGCAATTTTTGGCTTTGCTTTTGGGAGCTGTGGTAATGCATTTTTAATTGATGGCTGTTTTGGCAGCATAGAGAGAGTGATTTGCCAGGGTGGGAGGCACAGCTTGGGAAAGGTCAGCAGGTACCAGATGTTGTCCCCAGCAGCAACTCAGTGTCTCCTTGCACAGCTGGGGCCATGTTTGTCAGGGAGTGTTTCTCTTCCCTCTCCTCCTCACAGGTGCACAGCTCATCCTGGAGCCTGGAGCCTGAGTCTGTGCTCCCCTGCCAGTGCACAGAGACCCTCAGGGTGCCCAGGGTGGGGGTGCATCCCCTTGTCCAGGCTGACTGTGGTCCCAGTGCCATGGATGGATATGGATCCCAGTGTCCAGGGTGGCAGGGCACAGCTGGATGTGGTCCCAGTGCCATGGATGGATGTGGTCCCAGTGCCATGGATGGATGTGGTCCCAGTGTCCAGGGTGGCAGGGCACAGCTGGATGTGGTCCCAGTGCCATGGATGGATGTGGTCCCAGTGCCATGGATGGATGTGATCCCAGTGTCCAGGGTGGCAGGGCACAGCTGGATGTGGTCCCACTGCCTGGGGTGGCTCCACTAGCTCTCCTCTGGCTGTGGCTCTTTGGGGTCTCTCCTGGATGAGCTCTGCCCTGGCCACAGGGCCTTAACTCACTGGTGGCTGCCAGATTGTAGTGCCAGCTCTGGGTCTCTCCCTCCCACTTTACCCCTGTGAGGAGGTGAGCAGGTCCCTGGGGAGGTGCTGGGTTATTGCTGCCAAACACCTCCAAAGGTGATCTGTTTGCCACGCTCCAGGAACAGCAGTGAGGGTGGCAGGGAAGATCCCAGCAGATCCCTGTGCAGCTCCGGGGTGCACAGTGAGCAGGGACGAGCCTGGCAGGAAGGCACCCCAGCAGCATCAGAAACAACCAGAATAATCAGCAATAACCAGGATAATCAGCAATACCCAACCACAGAAGCTTCTGAGAGCTGTGATTGTGTTACCTGCAGCTCCTCTCCTCCTGCTCAGGGCTGGGGAGAGGAAAACTCCTTTTGTTGAGGCAGAGCTTTATCTTCAGCCAAAGTGCAGCCAGAAAAAGGAGCATTTTGCTTTTCCATCACAGAGTACTGGCCCTGCTTTTAGATCTGAAATGAGGCAGCCTAATTGGTCATTTATCCCTTTAGCTTTTGATTTCTCTCCTGAGAGGACTGCATAAACTGTTTGCTGTGCTATAAGAAATTGCTTAAGTGGATGACAGAGCTCTGGATAAGCAGTT